>NC_091499.1:15649059-15812559 GCF_947461875.1 Haliaeetus albicilla | reverse complement strand
TGAAGACAGGCTGAGAGAGTTGGGGTTGTTCAGCCTGGAGAAGAGAAGGATCCGGGGACACCTTACTGCAGTCTGCCAGTACCTAAAGGGGGCCTACAGGAAAGCCAGAGAGGGGCTTTTTACAAGGGTATGTAGTGATAGGATGAGGGGTAATGGCTTTAAACAGAAAGAGGGTCGATTTAGATTAGCTGTAAGGAAGAAGTTCTTCCCTGTGAGGGTGGTGAGGCACTGGAACAGGTTGTCCAGAGAGGCTGTGGATGCCCCATCCCTGGCAGTGTTCAAGGCCAGGTTGGATGGGGCTTTGAGCAACCTGGTCTGGTGGAAGGTGTCCCTGCCCATGGCAGGGGGGCTGGAACTAGATGAACTTTAAGGTCCCTTCCAACCCAAACCATTCTATGATTCTATGTTTGATGATATGCTTGTCTACTGTTGGAAAAATGTGGAAGCCTGAATAAAAAGTAAAATTGTATTTATCCATATTTTTACAGAATTAAAAAATTTGCTTGTTGGTAGAAGTAGCTGGCTACATCAGCTGCAGCATATATTGATGCCCCATCAATTCTAAGCATTTACCTTATTGCAAGCATTTGTGTAGGTTACTATGAATAAACATAAATACTGATTTGTACGTGTTGCCCTTCCACTGACACAGAGATATATTGCCTTACTTTGGAAGTCTGTACACCCTTCTACTTTGCATAGATGGCTAAAGGAGATGCAAGGCACCCTTCTTTGGAGAGGCAATTTAGAGGAGAGAAAAAGGTCTTTGTGCAATTTTACAGCATATTCTGGATGTAAGTAGGGCTGAATTTGGTCCCAGAAGTTTTATTCTCTGCACTATGAGGCATCACGCTTTCCTTTCTTAACAAAATAAAACAGAAAAGCCCTTTGTTTTTACTGTTAAACTTTTTTTTTAATAGGCAAAAATATATTTTTAACTTGCTTCTTTAGCCCTGCTTTTACTTTTTCATTTTTTGTCCTCTAGACCTCACTATTTCTATACCCTTTTCTTTGTCCCATTTTTTAATAAGGGGATACTCCCAAAGAAGTATTGCTTGACTTTTTATGCTAATCTCCCTTCTATTTCAATTCATGTTGACTTGGAGAATATGCCTTGTAAATAGGAATACCACTGACATACTGAATATAATCCTCAGTTTCTAAGCATTGATTGTTTTCACAGCATCCTTAAAGGGTAAGCTGTCTACTATCCAAATATCATGGCTGGGAAACTGAGGCTAACAAAGGCTGAATGATTTATGTGAAGCCACAGAGGGAATAAATGTTGGGTTTAGAATTCCTGGCTTCTGTTCTTGTGTTTAGACTCGCACTGTCTCTCAAAGAAATACTTGATTCCTCCTAATATTACATACCTTTCCATGTCTGTTAAATGTAGCCATTGGAAAAGTAGCTGGTACTCAATTCTCTCTCTGTCTGTCCTATTGAAACTAATGGATGCCTGCAGGCAGGCATAAGGTATCGTTACCTTTGACAGCCAGTATGTTTTATGTTTTAAATTATGTGTTAGGCAGAATTTTTGGATACTAATTTGATATAATGAGATGCGCTTCTAATATCAACCGTAGTATGGGAAGGCCTTGCAGCCAGCCTACTCTTTATTTAAAATTATTCCATTTCAGATGTCCTAATGAGCGCTGTGAGTTGTGTAATTCTTTCATAATTTTCTCACATTCCCAGAAGAGAACTAGGGGCTAGAGTCTTTCTATTTTTGTTTTGGTTTATTTCAAATTAGGGTGAGCACAGAATAAAGATCTAGGGGAATAGTTTTGTAAAACAGTTGCTATTGCGAGAATGGCAATTAAGAAAAAAAAAATATTATAGTCTACAAATGTTAGTGTTAAGGCAAGTCTCGATGCCTCTGCTTTTGCCATTATCTTATAAATATCTTGACTCTGACTTTACAGTGCTGTTTATAGAATTTAATAAAGCAAATGTAATAATGCTGCCTGTGCTTTAATGCACAATCTCAATTGAGTTGACCAGAAGATAAATAGGAACAGGAATGATAGTGCGTTCCTACAGATTGTTTTTAATAAGCATGTTATTTAGTTGATCAGCCCAGCGCAGTAATGCCTCCTATCCTGCTCTACCAGACAAATTTATTAATGCTTCCCCCCCACCCCCCATTTCTCTGAGAACATTGATTCCCTGCAGACATATCTCTATTAAACCTCTAGAAAGTCACAACTTCCAAATTAGATTAAGTAGCAGGAATGGTACTAGAAGAATCAAAGAAAATTGAGTGCGTTATTGAATTCATGCCACATTGTCTCAGGAAGAGATGGGAGTTACGTGTAGAGGTAACTTTTGTCCTTACTGTACTAACAAAGCTGTGGGCATTGCTGTCAAACCTAATTGTCTGCAGCGCATCAGGATAAAATGAATCTTTTATCTAAACTCGTACCTAGTGAGGTTTTACAAATGAGAAATACGTTTCAGAAGGAAGCTTTACAATTGATCAAAATCATTTGCCATTATTTGCTGTACACAGCCCTATCCTAAACACCCTACTGACAAAAATTTTCAAAACGCATCTGGCTTGGGATTGTAAGCAGGCTTGCGTGTCATGCTAGCAGTTGCAAAGTGCAGATATTAATTTTAAAGCTGCCTATTTCTCATTTTGATCTGACATATTAAAAAGCATATAATTAATGGTTGACATTAGTAATTAACATTAACTTTACGATGCTTAATATGCCATCATTCATCCGTCAAATAACCGGTATGCATAATGTCTTTGCATAAAGGTTTTAATTGCACAAAATGATCTTTCAGTTCTCAGGCTCTATGGTTTAAAGTAGTTGTAAATGCGTTTTTAAAAGATGTGAATTTTTCATTTATTGAACGTAAACATTGTTTTTGTTTCTCCCTAGGAGTGTGCACAAACGTGTGAGCCAGGGACTTCAGCTAGGGAACACGGCCCCAGACGTACAGCTTCCATTAGCGGCTAAAGAGCACCACCTTGCTGTCGCCAGCGCTCTCTGGAGAAATTTCTTTCCCTACTTGAAGAGCCAGAGAATGTCACAGATGCCACCTTCCCCGCAGCTTGCTGATACAGCTGCAGGTTAGCATTGATCCTCCCTGCGACTTACTGGATTTGGTGCTGCTTTCTGGGTCACAAACTTTCAAGGATTTTGCATTTTGGGGTAGTTCTGCTTCCATGTAGTAACTTAAATATGCGTAAATGCAAAAAAGTAGATTGTGTGCTAAATATTTTGACAAGAAGAAATATTGTAGTGTTGAATTACTTGATAGAATACAAACAGATTGAGAACTCCAACGGGCTTTGAAGCTATACAAACCTGACTTCTTTTTCCCTGCTAGTCACAGATTATAATCAACATTGCAAATGTTATCCAATATAAATGAGAATAACTTCTTTCACTGTATCTAGAATTTACATATTTTTGTAGAATTTTTATAATTTTGTGTTGAACTACTCATTATGGTTGCAGTTCAAACTACATTTTGTAAAATAATATTTTACATTTGAAGACAAATTTTAGAAGGTTTTATTACGTGACTGTTGCGTTTCGCTGAACCTTTCTGGTCATGGTCATAAAACCATTGAATAATTCGTTTTAATTATTTATCTTGCTTTACACGGAAGGGTTTTAATCTTCAAGTACAGCATCCCACACGCGAACTCTACGTGCAACAAGTCAGCATGGCAGTGAATAGAAAGAAATCCCAGTTTGATCTTTAACATCAGTAGCTAGCTTTATATTCTGTAGTTACAATGAAATCTTGTATCTATTTAACTAAAATTTAGAGAAGTGAAATATAAAATATTTTTTCCCATCATGATATGAATTAAAGTTACAAGCTCAGAAGTACCAAGTTAGTAATAGAAGAGTTAAAAGATCCTGCATTTGAAGCAGCTCTGCAGTAGTTAGTAGGTAACATTAATGAAGGAGGCAGCGTGCAACAGTAGTGGTCTCACACTGCTGAAGCATGTATGGGAAACAGCAATGCAAATCAAAGGAAGAGGTTGTTAATGTCAAAACTTTCATTCATTTCCTACAGCGTCATATCTTTTTATTTTATATTAACGCAGTGAAATAGCAAAAAGAACAATCTATTCTAAACTCCACTTAGAAGCAGGGGAGTGCAGTTGTGACCTGCTTTATAGAGATGTGTTAGGCAGTACTACAGAGGAAGGCAAACCCTTCCCGCGCTGCATGAGCAGAATTCTTGCCTTAGAGGTTGCAGCCCAGAGGAGAGAGCAGCTGTCACGGCTCTCCTGCTCCCCCTGCCAGGCAAATTAGCCTGGGACCCCCTTTATCGCTTCTCTCTCCCATTTCTCCTCCACCCATGTTATGGCTGATGCTGTAGAAACAATGTGATAATCTGGAAGAAGTCTGGCACAAATTGCTTCCTCACCTAAGGCAGAGTGGAGACTCTGTATGTGACCTCCTTTTTTATTCTGAGGCACGTAAGCAAACGTTAAGTCCTTCATAGCTTAAGGTAGTCTGTCCCCATACCATTAATTAAAATAGCTTCATTGTTGTTTCTGAAAACTAGCCTTTTTTTTTTGCCTAATTCAAAATCAGTTTTGCAATGCATGCAGTTTTATAAATCACTATTTTAATAAATTAATATTACACTTATATTTAACTTGAACTGGAGAATTTGGGAACTAGTGAGCCTGTTTATTTCATTGCCCTCCAAAGTCAGTTTTCCTGACTCATTTGATGCCTCTCATTTCCTATAACGTAGTAACTGCTCAGCATTTCAGATTACATTTTCTTCCTCAGTTTAAATGTCTTTGTCATTTGCAGCATAAAGAATGTGCTACATTTTTTATGCTGTATTGTTAGATACAGATTCCACAGTAGACCTAACAGAAACAGCAAAAGGTTATGCTTCATTAACAAAAACTCTGCGCAAAGTACTGTCCCAGTTTCTAGATCTGCAATTGTTTTATGAAGATCCTTTTTTTTCAAGAATAAGCTTGTCCGTAGTGTTTTCTTTATGCAGTAGTTTCTGATACATGAAAGTCTATTCTAAAAATAGAAAGATACCAGCTTTAACTGAGTGAATTCTTTCCAAATACAGTTCTTCATTGAGAAAAGTGTGTAAAAACAACTAAGCAAATAAATAAAACTCAACCCTGTAAAGCACAGTAATACTTATGTGTATAAGGGAAGAAGTGGTGGATGGAGGCAAGAAAGGGAGGCCAAGACAACAAAAAAGCAAGTTTTTAAGACATCTTTTTTATTGCATAGGTGGTAAAGCTATGCCTTCCAGATTTATAATCTGTGGTTTCATGAGTATATTTAAAATTGCATATGTTTGGATCCATTTTCCCTCCTTTGCATTCAGTGTGTCATGTTGACTTACGAACTCCTTGGGACAGAGACTACATTTTAACACATGTAAAAACACTATCTGTTAGAATAGTTGCCCAGTTTTAATTGAGATTTCTGTTACTCCCAGACTGCATGTTATTAATCATAATTAATTTTCAATGCTTTCTAATGAAAAAGGGAAGTACTGAGAAACCATTAATATGGTGCCATGTTTTTCTCTCTTTAAAATTAGGTTTTACTCTCTTGGCTTTGGATATACCCAGCAAAGCCCTATCAGATCTCCAGCCACAGCCCGTTCTGTCAATGATGCAGCTGTTTGGATGGGATGACATGGTGTGGCCTCAGCTGGTGTCAAGATATCTAAGTCACCTAATTCAAAACAGGTGAAAAATTGTGACTGCTTGTTCTTCCAGTACCCTCTCATTCCTTCATTAGTCTTGTGGAAAATGTTGCTTCAAACAGTAATGTTTTATTAAGATGGTCCAAGTTCTTTGCAACTGTTAAAGTTCTAGGTTTCTTGAAATCATCTGGGACATTTCACAGGGGATAGTGGGTGTTATTTGGGTTGGGTTGGTTGTTTGTTTGTTTTCATGTGTAAATAGCCTAAGATACTCAAAATTTGTCAGGAAGATAGGTAAGCATGTTGAAAAAGTTGTCTTTTATATAGCGAACTGCTTGTTTTTTCCCAATGGAAACAGTGTTGTTACTTACAGATTTTGGAAAATGGGGACCTAGATAGTGTCTTCAGAGAAATACTTCCATGAAGAGCAATACTGCATCAAAGTGAAATACCTGAACCCATAACCTAGTTTTAATTTGCATAGCTATACTTATCCACCCCCTTCTATTATTACTACACTTGGGCAAAGTTGTTACAGCTTGGCAAGGCAGTAGCCTCCTGCCCTAGCTGCATTTGAAGTTGAATAACGTAACTTGGTAAATATTAAAATTTCTAGTTAAAAGTACTGGTCTTGTTTTTCCCCTACCAGTTACACTTAACACAAAAACTTAAATCTTATAAAAAGTCAAGATGAACATTATCACAGAAATCTGAAGATGCTATATAGTAAGTACTGTATGTTTAAATACCGTGACTTCTTCAGAGCAAAGAACTTCTGCAGGAAGCTGAGGAAGATGGGTTGGGCAGTATTGAAAGTATAAGGAAAATGACTGTAAGGAAATGCATGCATTAAAACTTTCTTTTTGACAAGCTTGGAACGTTTTCTGATTGCATATTAATGTTCATGCAGCTGAGGTTTCTGAGACCTGCTAAATGGATGTTTTAAAGTAGTAGGTTTAGAAAATTTATCACATTCCTGTGTTTTACGTGCCAATGTTGAATTTTCACAGAATCACAGAATTGTTTAGGTTGAAAGGGACTCTTGAGATCATGTAGTCTAACTTGTCCAATGCTTCTGCTCAAGCAGGGTCAGCTAGAGCACATTGCCCAGGACTCTGTCCAGTCAAAATTTTGTAAACCTGAGAAATTTTATTTGCTTTAAGTAGGCCTCTATGAACCTATGATAGATGAATGGTGGTGGTTGGTGTGGTGTTGTTTACCCCCCCCTCCCCTTGCCCTGCTTCTGAATCAGGCTTTGGAAGCAGGGGAGGTGAGAGATGAGAGAGAAGGAGGGAGTGTTTTTCTATGTTGGACTGCATTTGAAAGTGAAAAATGTTGCACATTTTTAGGGTACATATTGTACTAGGGAGGATAGCTATAAATCAGGATATGGTAAAGACTATTTCAGTGTGATCAGCAAAGATAAGGCTATGGCCTTCTTGGAGGGAGATGTTAAAAGAGGTTGAATTTAGTTCCTCGTATGTCAGTTTGGAACTCAGGAGCATTCAGTCCTCTGATTTGCCGTATTTCTCTTGTATGATCTTTATAGGGTGAGTTTCATGCTAGGCTGCAGATACCTAGCTTGTGCTGAATGAAATAGGAGTTAAGCACATAAATACCCATTTATAAGTTGAATTTTGTTGCTCTTCAGGTGAAATAAGAAAAACATTTTGATGCCTAAACTGGAATTTTGGTATAATTTAGGTGCTTAAGGCTAATTACCTTACCGCTTCCCCCAGTTAACACTTAAGTCAGTCATTGAAAGCAGTTACTGAAGTATTCATTAGCAATATTCATTAAGCACCTGACATTGTTATATATGTATCCGCAGATACATTGCTATGCTGGCTGAGGTAACATTTACTGTATTTGGAACCAAGGCCAAAGCATTCACGTTTCCAAGTGCTTGGGAGCACGACTGCATTAGCAAGTGCAGAGCATGCACACATGGCTAGTACTGAGTTCCCTATATGGTCCTGCTGCCATAATTTCATCTAAAAATGCAGTTAGTATTGATGATAGTTAGCTGGTGTACATTAGTTGAGAAGTTAGAGCACTTGTGCAGGTATTTGGAAAACCCAAGTTAAGTGGGTCTTGCACTCTGAGGGAATTCAAACCTTTATTTCCAAATACTGCCTTAGAAAGGAATGAGAGGACCTTGCCCTCCTCTGGCAGGTTGTGCCATGGACTAACTGAAAATGTCAGGTTTGTGGATCCATACTGAGAGAACTAGTAGGAGAAAGCATGACTACATAGTTGAGTGATGATGGATATTTGTCTTTTGCTTATGTATGTGTATGTTCTCACTCTTTCTGGTTCTCTGTCATATGTTCTCACTCTCTCTCTCTGCTTTTCTGAATCTCCCCCCTGCTGGAAGCATAGGACAGAAAGCACTCACAGAGAGGAAAATATTTTTGCCCCTAAGGTGTTGGGGTTGCAATTGCCCAGCCTCAAGGAGAATTGTCTGTTTCCCCTATCAGTTGCCTCAAGGCCAACAAGGTAAAAACTGAAGTATCTGAGACTAAGTGAAGGTATGTCCCTACCTCATCAACAGAGCTGTAAGGTGCTCAGATTTCCTTGTGAAAGGACAATGAGTACCTAAGACAAGACTTTTTTGGTGGAATTATACAGAGGTATCATACTCTAAACACTGTCATTTTATTATATGCTAATAAGACGGCAAATTTTTTGTAGCATGATTCATGTACTTATTTACCTTAGGCAGTTGTAGAGCAAAAGTTGTCAAAGTATCTAAGTGCTGGGATCTTAAGACTTCATGGTTACTGCGCTCTGGTAATATTCACATGAAACATTCTCAGTTAAAAAGTAAAAAGATTATTTTGTTGCTGATGCTTTTCTATACCCTGCAAGCTCTGCCTGGTCTCTTTAAGACTGAAGCTTGTTCTGCATATCAGCTATTTCAATATCAGTAATAAAGGTTCTGATGAACAAGCTGTGCCCTTGGGAACATGCACACAAGCTTTGGCATTTCTTTTGCAGTAGCGCCTAAAAGTTCCTCTCCAGATCCGTGTTGTGTAGTGCGTGATACCATTATAACCTCTTTAAACTAATTTCAGCACGTGTATAAGCTCACTGGTTTAAAAGGACCGCTTGCCATGCTTCTAGCAGGTAGTTAGTGTTCTTTCCTTTCTTGAGAGGAATATGCTTCTAATCCTTCAGTTCTAGGAAGACGCCTAAGTGGACTACCTACCAGCAAGCAAGAGAAACAAGAGTGAAACTACAGCAGAAAGTGTTTTCGTGAGCTGTTGGGGCCAAGTAGACTAGCTGTGTACATCAGGATTACATAAGGCTGGAACTGTTAATATGTTACTGCAAAGAGCATTAAGTCCATAGGCATCCTGCTTTTTTCTCTTTTGGTACTGGAATTTAATTTTCATTTTTAATATTTTATTTGCTTGCATTTGGTCTCCTTATTTTGTCAATAGTACTTCAGCAGGGATGTTCAGACAAAATACACAGTTGTCATTGGTTTTTAACTAAATGAAACAGAAAGAAGACTTTACTAATGTTGTTTAGTGAGAAACAGAATCCAGCTTGGTTTCCATCTGGACCTGTGTTGACTTTCTGTTGCACGCATGAGTAAAAATTCAGTAGAAAATAAGTAGATTTATATGTACATATATCAAGAAAAGAGTACAAGCATTTTTCATTAAAGTTGAAGCACCTAGGACTGACCAGGGAGGAAATCTCTCAAATAAAAAGGTGTAACTATTTTCAAGAAATTTCACTGACCTGAAGCACACATGGAGCTCATCCGATAGGAATTGGAAACAGGGTGTAGAACAGACCCACTGTCCGTTAGCAAGGACTATCTGCAGAATTAATGGTGCGGGGCTGATATGCTTGGGAAGAACTGCCTACAGCAGCTACTCATGATGGTAAGGCAAATCAAACTTTGGGAATACTGAACAGTAGAGTACAGGGATTGTGCATTGAGTGTTGATGGTGCCATTGACTCTGGCCTGACACCTGGCTGGCAGAACAGTAGCAAGTGTTTGACTGAAAGTATATACAGCAAGTTTGCTGTGTGGGGGAATGTATATACTTGTGTGTGTATACATACATAAATGCATATGTCTGTAAGTGTACATCAAGTATAGCGGTTTCCTTTCGCATCTCCAAAGTGCCTTTTTATGCTTCCCTTTTTGATCTGTTACTAACATGACATATCTTTATTTGCTAAAGCAGACCTTCTCTTCTCCATCTTTTATGTAGTAAGAACTAAGCAGACTTCAGAGTAGCGTGGGGCACCTGAGCTAGCTTTATATGAAAGGCTGGAGTAGCTTAAGCAGTGTCAGTATGAAGTTCCAGGTTGATTCAGATAAACTATTCCCAGCATTGTACATCATCAATTTAGATAATACTGTGAAATTATCCATTGTTAGAATAAGGTATCTCCCATTGTGTGAATTTTTCCCCCCGTTTTGTTTTATGTAGCAAAAACATATGTATATGTGTATATATGCTTTTATATTACCATGCATGGCATTACCAAATTTTTCACGTTCTCTGTATTTGGGCACCAGGATATTGTGAGCAAAGTCTGCAGAGTGCCCGACTCTGCAGGAATGCCAGTTGGCCTTTCAGTTACTTGAATTCTAATTGTTTCTGTGCACTGTTTCTGTATGTCTACAGCTAAATGAGACACTCTGCCACCTTTTTGCATACTTTTATTAGATCTCTTTACCTTTTTCTTCCTCTTCTACCTATGCAGTGCACTGTGTGAAGCTTTTTCTAGTATGGGATATACATCCTATGAAGCTTTGACAGTACGTTCTTGGTTTCGATGCATTTTGCAAATGTTCATAGATCAACCAAGTGGTATGCTGGCCAAGACAGATGCTGAGCAAACAGTTGGTAAGTGTTCACATTTCCCTAATGTTTGCAGTAACGATTCTATATTGCAAAACTGGCAAACATTTTCAGCTAATTACAAAATGTATTTTTGTTTGTATTCCTTTACTTTTACCTAATTACAAAATGTGTTTCTTTATGCTGCTTGTGCTATTTATTGATAGTTTGCCTGCTCTGCATATGACAAATTTATCACAAACAAAGATAAAAGAGCTTGTTTCCTTGGAAGCAAAGAACAAAAACTTGCTCCCAAGGAGACAAGCTATTTTTCCCCCATGGAGAAACTGCTCTGAAAAAAGTGAAAATCTGAAGTAAATAGTCAGAAATCATGCTGTGCATGCCCTAAAAGAAAAAAAAAAAAAAAAAAAAGGAAAAAATCCAGTTGCAAGTAATTCTTCCCTTTTCTGTATTGGTTATTTTATGGTTATTTAGAGCCATACTTCATCACTTCTGTAAAACACTGCAGTTCTAATTATTTGTAGAACACATCTTCTAGCAACTGTTTTTCATACACATTTTGTAGATTTTGAAGAAAACTACCAGTAAAATAAGACTTGGTTATACATAGGTAATACTCTTCATTCTCATATATCTGTATTAGAAACATAACTAGTTTAGACACACATTCTTAGTCTAGAGAGATACAGTTGGTTGCGGAATCCTTGTATTTTAGATATTTTAAAATCATGTTTCATTTTATGATTTTGGGACTAAAGTAAATCGAAAAGTGTAACTGTATACTATATTTACTGCTGTGCTCTCTTGTAACAAACAGGGAAAGCCTATATGGAGCAGCTGACTGAAATGACGAGACTGATTTTTAAACTCTCAGAAGTAGAAAACATTCTTTCAAAGGCTCATGTTGAAGAGTCAGTTTTCAAGCAAGACCCTAAAAATGCTCTTGTCCAATTCATTAAGGTACTGTACATTTGTGTTAGCTTCATAGGACAATTTTAGGGAAAAGGAATTATGTACCAGATTTTGTTTGGTGTATGAAAAGAAATTACTCATACAAACCTTGTGAGAGACTTAGTAAGTTTATTTATATTTATTTATTTCAATGTTTCTGTTTTCTCAGGCTGTTGGTAGAACTTACAGTGGCCTGCAGACACTCCCTGACAAATCTGCCATGGTAGCAAAGACTCTGGAGTATTTAGGTGATGTATTAAAGTACGTAAAACCTTATCTGAAGGTAAAAGGACCTCCAGAAGGTCTGCAGCTTACATATTGGATCATAGGTAATTATTTTACAACCTCTTTTTTTTTTAGAAAATAGTATTAAGGAGTCAGTAAAATGTGACTTGTAATACTGTTAGGTTTTGGGGGTTTTTTTCTATATACTGTCTATCTTAATGGTTTAAAAAAGCAAAGCTACCAAGATGTCAGTTAGATACTTAATTTTCTTGCACTGTTTTTCTTTGGTTTTTATCCTGATGCCTAACCTCCTTGTGTTTGGTTTTGTTTTTTTTTTTTAAATTCCCCCTGCAAATCAGTGTTTTCAAAAGTAAGATGTTTTCATGTCTTTTACCACTGAAAACCACCTGTTTTACCTAAAGAAAACCAGAAACAGTGACAAGCTAGAGAAGCAGTGTGTCCTGCTTTCAGCTGGGATAGAGTTAATTGTCTTCCTAGTAGCTGGTACAGTGCTATGTTTTGGATTTAGTATAAGAATGCTGATAACACGCTGATGTTTTCATTTGCTGCTAAGTAGTGTTTGGACTAAAGTCAAGGATTTTTCAGCTTCTCATGCCCAGCCAGCGAGAAGGCTGGAGGGGCACAAGAAGTTGGGAGGGGACACAGCCAGGGCAGCTGACCCAAACTGGACAAAGGGGTATTCCATACCATGGGACGTCATGCCCAGTATATAAACTGGGGGGAGTGGGGGCAGGGGATCGCCGCTCAGGGACTAGCTGGGTGTCGATCGGCAGGTGCTGAGCAATTGCCCTGCGCATCATTTGTACATTCCAATCCTTTTATTATTGCTGTTCTCATTTTATTAGTGTTATTGTTATCATTATTAGTTTCTTCTTTTCAGTTCTATTAAACCGTTCTTATCTCAACCCAGGAGTTTTACTTCTTTTCCCAATTTTCTCCCCCATCCCACTGGGTGGAGGGGGAGTGAGTGAGCGGCTGCGTGGTGCTTAGTTGCTGGCTGGGGTTAAACCACGACACAGTGTTATGACATGGTGCATTGTATTTAATGGAGTTAGGACAGTGAAGAGGTTGGTTTAGGAATTTAATCTGCTTCCTTTTAGAACTTTATTAAAGCCCAAATTCTGGTATTTGTTCATTAAAGTGTGGAACCACTGATAAGATGGAAAAATATGAGTGCTGTTTATTATGAATGAATGTGCCAGTCTGACTCACTCACCTTTAAAAACAGGGTAAACCTTGTGTATCTTAAAGACAGAGGTAATGATTTGCATGTACACGCAGTGTACATCATGATTATAAGGACTACAGTGAAAAGCGTGACCACGATGCAGAAAGTGCATCAAATGTAATAGAATATGAGTTTTGTAAAATACTTTACTTTTCTATTGCAAGATCTGCATATTTTGTTACACAAGATGTATGTCAAATCAAATGTTTTTAGATATCCAGAGGTTGGGCTAGAGCCTTGTAAAGTAATTTTAGATTGGTATTTTCCTTTCTGTTCTTTGCAGTAGGAAATAATTAATCTTCAGTCATGCTGTTGTGTGCGAGAAATTGTCCTTTCTTTTTAGTTAAGAAAACATAAAAAAAGTTTAGAAGAAAAGAAATATTTTAAGTGTATTTCAATCACTTCCTCACATTCTGTGGGCTTGTTAAATTGTAATGACAAAGCAAGAAACTTAACAAGTCTAAACACCTCCTGTCTGTGGTCAGATTGTGTCTTCTACTGTCCCATACATCACAGCAGTGATAATAGAAGGAGTACTTTCAGCTGGAATGAGCATGTTTCTTTCAAAACAGGAAGCTTAGACAACATTATTAGAAGTATTGTTAAGTGATCATTCTCTTTCTCTATGATTGATCATTGTGTTTTCTTTCACTCCACAAGATTAATGTTGTTTTGCGTTGTTTTTAGAGATGGTAATGAATGACTTTTATGGATTAGTAATATCTTGTAACAGCCTACTTCTGATCTTTCATTATTTTCAAAGTCTTAAACATCTTTTTTCTTGGGATATTCCTGTATTTTCAACCCAGCAAACTTCTTCTTCCTTCTAATTAAATATAAAGTTACGAATATTTGTGGGAACTACTATGTAGAAATCTTGGGGGTTTTAATCTGTATTTTGAGTATTAACACTCATGAGTATAGAGTTATTTTCTCAAGAAAAAGTACGCCTCACCTGCAATGAAGATGTTTCTCAAAGTTAGGTGTTTACACATCAACACCTTTTTACGTTTTTTTTCCAACTCAAAAGGAAGGTTATAAACTGGCTCAAAGCTGTGCAAGTGATACATTAATGTGTTGAAAACAAGAAAGGTGTTCTCTGAGGCTCTCATTTTGTCAACTGAGCCCACAAAGATCTGGAGAGACTATGCTGGTTTAATGGAGTTGGCTGCCCCTCATTCTTTTTAATCTGCTGAATTAGATGCATTAAATACAACTTGAAAGATATTTTCCTAACATTGAATTGCTATGTTACTGATGTGGCCACAGTGGTGTTAGATAAATGTGAAGGGAAGGCAAAGGCAGTGTCTCTGCAAATTGTGATGAATGCACACAGTAAGGTAAATGTTTAAGTGCATGTGTGCTGATTGCAATAGTGTTATGTGTCAAGTCTAGTTAATTTTTCTGCATGGATGTGAGAGACTGTCCTTTCTTTAGCATTACTGTACTTTTACTAAAGCAGCTCCACTTGCCTAAGAACTTGTAATGTATTGAGTCAATTTAGTACTTCCATTTTGCTGAACTGTAAATGGACTTTGAGTCATCTTGACTGGGCTTTTTCTAAGGGGATAACATGGAATGAGTACATGGGAGTAAGACATTTCAGTTGCTGTTGCTACTCTTGGATTATCTAATTTAACGTAACTGCCTCTTTAGGCTTTCTTAATTTTTTTTTTTTTTCTGAGTGTAAATTGTTTTGGGGTTTCTTGATATTTTTTTTCAACAGGATGTCTGGTAAAGTTCTGGGCACCGATACTGGCTACTTCCAAAGCGCAGCAACTGTTGTTCCGCATTGTGGATTGCTTACTGCTGCCACACTCTGTGCTCCAGCAGGACAAAGAGCTGCCTGTGGCTTTGCTGTCTGCCATTCAGGAAAGCCTACCTCTTTATCTTCAGGTAAAAAGCTGAACTCTATTATCAGCAGAAAAACCTATCTTCAGGAAAAGATTCATATTGCAGAGGATGTTTTCTTTTTCCCTAATCAAAACAAGCGTTGACTGAATTTAAAAGAAGCAGCAAGAGGAGTTTTTTCTTCTTGTAGAAGTGGAAGGAAAAATGCCACCCCATTGGCTTTCCTCTCATTGCATGCAGCTATGCTGTGGTACGCTCCAGAGCTGCTAGTCTAATAGCTGTGTATAGAAAGCTTTTAGCCAACCTGCTGTTTACACTGGTCTCTGATGTGAGAGATTTCTGAAACAGTGGATCAAATAATCATGATATGTAGCAAGACACTTGTTGAGATGGCAGAGCAAACAAATGTTTTAAATCATCCGTGACTTGGCTAACTGTAGATAATTAAAGATGAGCTACTCTCTCTTCATTGCTTTTAGGAACAAAAGACAATCCTCTGTGTATCATGGCACTGTTTTAATAGTCTGAGAATATGTTTTGCTGAACCAAGTTCCTGCTGCTTACGCTTACATGACTAAAGCTTTCTTGCCCGTTATTCCTCCTATTCTTCCCTCAGTTTACCTGTCACTCTTGAAACTCTATAAGGCTTCTTGCTGCTGTAGAAAGAGACTAATACCTGCCAGTGAGGAAGAGAAAAGAATATATTTTTTAAAATAAATTCACATGTTCATCCTTGTAAATCCTTGGGTCTTTTTTGCTTACTTATTTTCTCTTCCCTTTTAAGTCTTCATTTTGATTGCAGTCTTAACTGATTACTTTACAGGATTGTATTGTGAAACAATGCAGTGGTGACATTGTAAGCATCCCTCGGATTTATTCCTTTCAAAAGTTGCATTGTGATTGATGGCATGTCATATGGAAGTGAATATGATTATATAATGATGTGCAGAATATGACTTGCTTTGCTGCTCTGTAGGTATTTTCAGAAGCTATATACATGTAGGACCACCTGGACACTGATACGACCACGGAGTGACTGGTTGCTAATTCAGTATTTTAGTTAGAGACCACTGTTTCTCTGTAGTCTGCACATACAGATGTAGCTTTAAGATGAAGCCACTCAAGTTGGTTTTGAAGTCCAAGTGTTGTGGACCCTTGTTTCCTGTTTTCTTTGTCAGCCTCTGACTTCCTGACCTCACTGTCGTACTCTTCAGCAGTCTGCTGCGTAGTCCATGTGCTTTCTGGCTAAGCTAGATGATCTTATTGACCAAATAGGTTATTTTGGACAAATGCTGCTTCTAGAAAACAAGTAGTTCTTTAATTTGACAAACACTTTGGGGGACAGAAGACAGCGGAGAAGACTTATTTTTCCTGTTTCAATATGGTACTTCTACATTTTATCAATTGTTTGTATTTACAAAGTTCCAAAATTTTTAAGTGCTTCAAAATGCTTCATTCATTTCAAAATACTTCCTTCCCCTTTATTTGGGAAAGTGGAAAAATTCCAATTTAGAATCAACTCAAAATGAAAATATGTCAGTATCAGTTTTTTAAAAAAAAAATTCTCTTAGGACTGCTTCTGAGCTCCTTTGAGATTGCATGGATTCTAGGCACTCTCTGACTTCTCAGGTTATTGTTTCACAGTTGGCTTAAGCCAAGGTGGCTTAAGGCTAAATTCATTCCCTTTCACCCCCATGTGCATTCCCATTTAATTTGCTTTAATCTGTCAATACCAATTTGTGAACTGACTCAACTAGTAACTAGCCCCACAAAACAAATGAACAAAAAAAAAACCAAACACAAACCCAAATGGGCATATCAGAAAAGTGATAAAACAGTATATGTGGGAGGGAAAGCATGTAGATGTGGTGGGAGGAAAGATGGAGAAACAGAATCCTCTGGGAATAACCCCACCTTGACTACCTTAAACTACTGGTGAAATGTGTGATCAAGCTTTCCTTGGGTGGCTGCCCTGCGTCTGGTGCCCATTCGTAGAGGTGGAACAGTGGTATGTAGTGCAGGAGCCTTAATTCACCCTACTGTTTGACAAACATTGTTCTATAGATCCATCCCCGTTAATATTCTAGCTTACAACTTAATCCTTTGGCAGTTACATGAAAATAAAGAAACAGGAATTTGGAGACCATGCAAAATATCTTCTTATACATCTATTCATAGTCAAAGCATAAAAGCCCTTGAGTAGCATTTCTACTCAGAATCTTCTCTTCTTTTCTTGTCCTGAATTTTCCTTCTTCATCTCCTTCAGTGTGGGCTGCTGCTTCTTTGTCGGGGTGGGGGGGACAGGACCAAAACCAAAAAAAAACCCCCAAAAAACCCCAACCTCCTTAGATCTCAGAAAACATCTTAGTTTGCAAGCAATGGTTTGCGAAACTTCCCTCTTTCCAGAGCTTTTAACAACTAATCTTAATGTGGTTTATTTGATCCTTTTGTGGGGGTTTTTGAAAGGATTTGAAATCAGTCTTAGTAGCAGGTAATTAATTTCTCATATTCATTGATGCAGCAATCTTATGAAATCCTATAGAGTTCTGGAATTGTATAGAAAAAGATTCCCCAAACGGTCGCATACCCTGTGAAATGGTAATGCAACTGGCCACACAACTTGGGCAGCAGGCTTAAAACCAAGGACAACGTTGTTGTCACTGTGCTGTACTAAGAGGGCATCGCCTTTGTTCGTCACCCTATAATGGCGGAGGCCAATTTTTCATCTTTTAGGGCAACATACAAAGCTCCTTCTCTCCCCACAACATAGTTGATTACTACCTTCACAATTCATCAAAACTGATGACTGTATCTCACCCTCCTTTACCACCCCAAACCTACAGGTTTATTTTTAATAGATCAAAATTACAGGCTTTGTTTAACTTTACACAAGCACAGATAATTGTCAAATGTGCTAATTAAGACTAGATGGTGCATTTCTCTCTCCTCAGTTCAGACTGACTTTATTTACTTGTTATGTTTGTGTTTACTGTATATATACATCTGGGCTATACAGCTGTGCCTTTTGACAGTTTTTGGGCAGCTGGTCTGTTGTCCACTCTACATGGAACTTATCTAGAAGTTGAGTCACTGATGCTGCCTTGTCAAAATAGCTTAGCTCTAACAACTTTTAAACTAGTATTTTTTTTCTTGCCTAAAGGATTACTGTCTGGATATTATTTCTTTCACTGTGCATCATCTGTTAGGATAATATTTGCTGACCTAAGAAAGATTTTGTTGGGATATAATATCAAAATTGTCCTCAGAGTTGTTTGAATGATGGACTTCAGAAAGTGAAGCATGAAGAACATGAATGAACAGCCGTTTTATAATTTGATGGGACTGTTCTTAATTATGAGATAGTGAGGCATATAAAAATCTATCTTTAGATATTCTGTCATTTAAAAAAGAAGTTGAGTTGATTTATGTGATAGTAGATTGCTGAAGCTTACCACAGGAAATTTGAGAGCAGTCGAGATTGCTCTTGGATGGATTTCTTGGAGAATGATTTGGAGAAATTTTGGTATGCATTTACCAGTAATATGGGAAAGGACTGAAGTGGTGTACAAAACTTATTTTAGAGAATAAATGCTAGTTTAAAAATATCTTGCAGAACACAGTGTAGGTGCATGGAATAAGCATAATATACATAATGATGGGAAAGGTAAGATACCCTGCTTGCTTTATCAGCATTAATCCTGTCCAAACACAGGAGATGGTTGATTTCTATCTAAATACAGGAGAGTGGTGAAAGAGCTTAATTCTAAGTAGTGCTTGGCACATACATTTTCCAGTGATTTTAATGGGCCTGTGCAGGCTCAGCATTTGTCAGAGATCAGACCTTAAAAGCCCTCCTGTGAGCCACATCTGTGGTCCGATATTTAAGCAAGCTTATTAATACGTTTTGTGAATTATAGTGTGTGTTTAATAGGAATTGTACAACATTAATTGGTGAACAGCAGATTTATTCCAACAGCAGGACTGATATTATAAGTCATCATTAGATAGCTTGGCATTTCTGCAGTGAATAGTTCCAGTAATCCATACTAATCGGTTCTTCGCTCTCCACAGGTGATTTACAGATATATGGATAAATCAGAAGAAAGAGGCAGCTCTGGCCACAAAAGGTTCCTGCAGTGAACACGCACAGGAATCAATTGCCTTTCTGCTAAAATGAGGAGCAGATGTTGTCATGCCCCTCTGCTCCCCTTAAAATGTCTTTGTTTTTCCAGTTGTTTTTTTTTAACCTCAGAAGATGGATAAAGAACATAGTTAAGAAAAAGAGAGCGGCTCTATCAACCCTTTAATGTCCATCTGCTTTGTAGGGATTGTCCTAGGGGTCTGATGTGATTGATTTCAGATCTCTGGTCCAGAACTGCAGTCCAGTAGCATGTGTTTCTTTTCTCTCTCATATGAACAGTAGCTTCCTTCATCTCTGTTAATTACTGGTAGGATTTAAAAGAAGAAAGTTCTATGTGATTTCCTTGTAATCACATCCTTGGCCAGTGCTGCCTAGGATATTTTGCCATTGTACTGACAGATTTGCAGCTACTGTGCAGTGTTGGTAATTTATCCCTTGTGCCACTTGGGACTTGGCGTTGTCAGACCTTGTGCAGGTCTGTTGCTCTCTGCACTTATGTGAGAAAAAAAGAGTCCAAAATAAAGAACACAGTGTTGAGCTAAAGTCAATGGGCCTTCATGTCCAAAAGAGAAATCCAAATTCTTCTCTGGAAACTTCTGGGAACAGTAGAAGTGTCAGGGTCAAAGGTGTGACCAATCTTCCCTGAAGTGCTTTAATGCTGTAGATATGCCCTTCATGTGTGAGGACTGATTCATGGATTTTTCTACTATGTAGAAGAGAAGGATTTTTTTGTTTGGGGGTGTTTTTCTGGCTCTCAACAAAATGGAAGGTGATTTTTCTCACTGTTGTCTCACTCAAAAAAAGAATTTGTATCTTGGAAGCCATTGGTGCTAATCTTGTAACTTTCATTAGGAAAAATTATGAGGATCCTCCTTAGTGATTTTGGTATTGAGAATTTTGGTAGAGAATTTTGGTATTACTATGTGGTTTTAAAAATTACACCTTTTTTGAGAGGCAGCATCTCTGCCTGACCCACCAAAAGGGAACCTGGAATCCTTTCTAAAGAAAACATTAGATTACAGAAAAAAAGGCATTTTCCATGTTTTTAAACAGTTCTTAAGTTAACAGCTCTCCTTATAGGGTTTCAAGAGCACTCTGTCCTCATCAGATAACTATAAGAAAAAAAAAAAAAATCACTGGTGAACTTACGTCCTTATTTTCCTCTCTCTAGTTAAGAGTATCTTTCAGTAATGCTCTTGACAGGGTGTTGTTTTCTTCTTTAATCTTTCCCTTCTTTTTCAGACTACATCTCTTCCCATCCCATACCCCAAAAAATTACACTCAGTTTACTTTGACTCAAAAAATAAAAATGCTTTTATGAAGGATCAGGCTAGACTTGCTGAGCCATCTTCAAATGAAACTGTTAGAAGATCTGCAAAAATTAATCAGTGTTCCTTCAGATATCTAAATTCTAATGTTTTTTGCTTTTTATTGCACCTTTTAAGTATCTTTAGAATAATTTCTTAAAAACAGTAACTCTTATTATTTAGTAATAACTGATTTCTTTCTTCTTTTCTTGATATGGTGTAGCACTTGTTGATCCTTAATTTGAAGAACTGTCTCATTTTAGTAATTATCATTGTTAGTTCTTCACAGATGTTATGTCTTCATGTATTCCTACAGGTGGCCTCTGTAACGTTGTGATGTTTTTTGTGTCCTTTTTATCAGATAGATTTTTTTTTTTTTTTTTTTTTTGTAGTGTTAAAACAGTCTAGAGCCTTAAGAATGCCAGCTCTGATTTTGGGATTATGCAATATTTTCTATCTTTTTGTAAGAGCTTTAGTACAGAAAGCACAGACAACTCTTCTTTATGCCTGCTGCAACATCTTATTGAAAACACCAAACACTCAAGCTTACATACTAAATAATCTGTCATCTGTAACAGTTTCTCTGAGTCTGCTACTTGCTAAGCAGTGCTTTTAAGAATTTTGATATAGCAGCAGCTGCTTTTTCCTACAAAACTTTGCCGTATGTACTCAAAAGGAGGAGAGAATCTGAACTGTTTATCAAAGCCCCAGTTCAGGAAGTGTGGTTTTTATCATTGGGACTTACCAAAATTACCCAGGGGCTCTAGAAGTATGTGAAGTTAAACTCTAACCAAACATGTCTGTGTTCAAGAGGGCCACCTACAGCAAGTCTTCAGGCAGGTCCTGAAGCACCTCGTTTCTTGAAATTTCACATTTCCTGTATTTGTTTCCTGTGGAACCAAAAGTGGGGACTCCCCATTTCAAGAAAGTGCCCAGAAGACCCTCAGCTATGTCTCGGCTTGCTTTTTTTCTGAATGAATTGTTCTGTCCTGTTCACACAGGCAGGTGTAAAGGAAAATCTTTTGGGGGAGGGACTTCTATGCGAAAAGCAACAGAAATACTCATTGTCAATAGCTGGGGAACAAAAGCAGCTTGTCTTGAACTATATATTCATATATTAGGGGCATTAGCTTACCTCAGCAACCATCAGTATTCAGGCAGATACTCCTCCTACCAAAATTGGAGTCTGAATTGCAATACTAGTTGAAGTTTGAAGTACTGTTGAAGTAGCTGTCCAGAGAACTCTGCTTGAACTTCTTTTATGCCGTTATTCTTGTTGGACAAAACTATTGTGAAAACTGAATTCTCAAAAGGCTTCTGTTTGTGCCACTGACTGCAACCCTTGTGATAGGAGATCACTGGACTTTTTTTTTTTCTTAGTGATTTGTTCTTCTTGCTTTCAGTAATCAAAGAAAGGGGAAGGAAACTCTTAACTTCTCACAGCAACTTATACCAGTAAGAAGAATACTCTCTTTTCAGAGACGTACCACATATATGTTGTATAACTATGGGTAGTGTTCATATAGGCACTTTCTGGGCTAGTACTTTCATTATAGATTTTTCTCTGGATCAATATAGCTTATATTGGATAAATCACAGCAGTTTTAGCCTTATCTTAAACAGATTTAAAGAAACCCTCTAAATACCCCATAAATGGTGCCTAATTTTTACCCTACTTTGTTCACACTATGAGCAAGATTTGTCTTGTCAGACCATGACTCTAAGTCCTCATTTTTCTGCTGTGTTGTTCATACAAAAGTTTCACACAGTGCTTTACAAACAGATGAGGTATTCTCTCTCTCCCTTCCTAAATCTTACCCAACTGTACTTTGTTAGGCCACATACTGAGTTGAAAAAGAAATTGGGAGCTCTTGGGCACAGAAACACTTCTCAGGTCTGAAACACCAAGGTTTTATTTCAAATTTGAAGGGGAGCTTGCATGTCCCACAGCTTATCTTCCAATATATTAATTAGTCTAGTAAAAGATTTTTCTCTCCTTTGCAAGCCTTGCCCTGGCTCTGTCTTCATTTGTAGACCATCATATCTGCAGGAAATTACTGATGGTTATTTGTCATGCAGTAGTTACTCTGTGTGCAGCAGTTTACACAGCATGTAGTGAGTATTTAGCCTATGGTTGTTAAAGATTTATTCAAAAGTATTGTTAAAAATGTATTCAATTTCTCACTTTTAAAAATTTTCTTCTACAGGGTCTGTCCTTTATATGTTGTCAGTCCCAAATGCAGGGCGCCTACTTAAATCAACTGCTTGGGAGCATCATTCAACAGTATTTTGGACGATTTCTCCCTTCTTCTCCGACTGCACTTGGAGCCGGACAGCATCCTATGCTGACTGCCTTATGTACTTCCATTACAGCCCCCCAGATGCTCCGTCTAAGGAAGACCACTCTGCATGTCATAAAGTAAGGACCAGTGAAGTAAAAACCATCGCTTACTCAGATTTCAAAAATAGCTAATGAGAAAGGGAATGCCACTGTTTTCTTCTCAGTAACTGATAGTTTGGCTGTGGGAAGAGCCGGTAAGTTGCTGGGCAGGGAGCAAAGGAAAGACAACATGTATAGAGCAGAAGAGTAAAGTTGGGAAGATCTGGTGGCTAATAAGAGAGTCACTGAGGATGGAGGTCCTAGACTATAAGAAAAAAATATCACATGGGGCCACATGAAAAGCAAGTATTTTTCTAGAAAAATTGCACTCCGACATGCATCATCGTATGTTTGTGTCTCAGGCTGTATTAGGGTCACAGACTCGTAGTGTTGCCACAGTTACCTGCGCATGGGAGGCCTTGTTGCTCTGTAAGTGTCAGGGTATAAGTAAGTGTGCCAGCTACCTAGGGAAAAGGAAAATTTGGGGTGTGGGAAGAGGAAGACGGAGAGGTAGAAGCAAGGAGAGAGTACTTGTTCACTGTGCTGTCTCTACTTGCACGATGTCAACAGCAGCTATAGATGCTGGGTCTCTGCTGCTGAAAAGCCAAAGCATTGTTTTATGTACTGCAGAATAGGGAGCAATCTGTACTTTTTGTCTAGGTTGGGAGAGGAATTAACCCCCCTCAAATATAACGGGATTGCTTATATCTAAGGTAATTGTATTTTTCTGTGTTAAAAGAGTATGTGTACATGTTGATTGAGAGAATTTTAGTGTTGATTTTAAGTAAATATTACAGGCAATCCTGTAAGTAAAGCCTGTATTATCACATACTGAAGGAGTGAATTAAGATTTCATAGTCTGATTTCTGACATGTTTTTAACTTACGAATACTCAATCATCTTAAATTTATTTGTGAATGTGTGCATGCGTGTGTGAATTTTAAGATTGATAGTGGAAAGTAAGTTCTGAAAGTATAGTGGCACTTGGTGACTTGTAAGACATGAAAAAGTTCCTTAGTGATCTGGGAAGAATATCTTAGAACTGAGCAGCAGTCTGATTTGCAAACTGTTTTGTGGTCAGGAAGCAGTCAGTCAGTCTTTACATAAATACATACAGAGATCGCTAGCCATTTTGACATATGAAAGAAAGTGAATATCTTGCTGCTGCACAGAGGAAACCGAACCACATGATCAGGGGTGTATTACCCAGGTCAAAGAACTGGTTTAGTGGAAGAGCACCTCCAAAAAAAAATCAGTGTGAAATTTTCATTGTAAATTAATGGGATAGAAGATTTCAGAGTTGCTAATATTAAAGTGAGTAAGACCACACGATAGAAGGAATATAGAAGTAAAGTGTTACAACTTTCATTTGCCAAGCTATACCAGTGCCCTGAAGCTGTGCAATGAAATATCCAGATCTCTGAAAGTCAGATTTCATTTGAAAGTTGTAGAAGCACGCCTTAGTAAGTTTTTAACAAGGATGGTAGTTCTTAGTTGATGCGTTGCTCAGTAAACATGGATGCCTCTTTTGGGTAGCTAATGGTACCTAATATTAAATACCTAAAAAGTTATTTTGCAGCTTTTGAGAGTGCTCTTGCTAACTGATGATTAAATGCTATGTTCTTCTTACTGGCACTTTTCTGTCCCGAATACTCCCATTGAAACTTACTGTCTTCAGGCTCCAGTAAAGTCATTTGTAATGTCAAATGAACAGTAGTTCAGATTTTTATATCCTTTTCTGGAAAAATAACCTATCAAGCCATTCAAATTGGAACATTCGGTGTGCGTGATGTCAAAATTTGCTCTTGCTGCAGATCGACAGGTCACCTTTTATGTTTGTAACAAATTTTATACTGGACATGATTGTGTTAATTGCGATGGAGCAAAAGCAGACATTGGCTGCCCCGCTACAACATACTGTTGACAAAAATAAAATAACAGTACCAGTATAAAAGCAGAGCTGTTATAACAAGTTGGATTGTGAGTTGACAAAAGCACATAAAGCTAAATAAAGTAATTGAACAACCGTTGTATTTTGGATCTTGGTTTAGGGTCTTAGAGTCTTGATTCCTCCATTTTTTTTTCAGTTATTTTATGAAGCTGCCTTCATATTTTAACTTTTATAGTCACACTTTGGTTTTTAACTATAATTATGATAGCTGCTATTTCTCACTTCCCTCAACAGAAGAGTCAGAAGGCATCACTGTCCTCTGATAAATTGGGAGTCTTTTCTAAGACTAAGACAAATAGAAGCCATTAGTTGAGCCTAGATGAAGATAGAAATCTATGTAATAGGCCTCCTGCTGAAATATCACAAAGTTATTTTAAGGTGTATGGTGCTTGCATTGAATGGAAAAAACCAAATTATAGACTCTCTTTTGGTTTGCTTTGTCTTCCTAGTGAAAACTACATGCAGTTCAAAGGTAATGCTCCACCTCCTCGCTTGGCCTCAGTTCTTGCTTTCATTCTTGAAGTACTTCAGAGAACCCAGAGCACTGAACTGTGTGACATTGACTTAGTTCTCCCAGCCGTGTTGAAATGCATGGTGTTGGTTAATGAGCTACAAGGTGAGCTGCTTGTTTGCTTTAAATACATCTCTGTAAGATTTTTGTACTGCTGAGCATCTTTCATCCCAGTATTTAAGACTCTTAGATGAGGTGAATGAGATACTTTGGCCAGATAAACTGGACAAGCTTTCTTTTTTCATTAACTCGTCTGGGGTTTCTGTCTCCAAGAGGCAGAGAAGTCCTGCCTCGTTTTGCTCTCTAATGAACTAATGATCAACTTCTCAGGAATCTAAAGAGCATTTCCTTTCTCCCCATCCTTGCCATCTCATTTCTCCCAAACTTGGAAACTGTGGAAGTTTTCTTGCACCTAAAGGTTTGAGACCAAATAAGACTAGCGTATGTTCTCCCCATAGAGGCATTATAAATGGATTAAAAGCAGCATGTTGCTCTCTGTAGGCATCTTTGAGTCTTCTTTCTTCTTTTAGCATGCTTTGTTTGGTAGTGAGAACTTCTTTATTTTTAGCTTCTTAAAAAATGAAGCACTCTGTTCACCCCACAGTTGTATAATGAATGTGTGCATAAGCTCAAAATTTCCACTTCTTGCTGCCAGTAGAGGCATTAAGCAAAATGGGGATTCACCTATGACTTCTCCTGGGAATTCTGTCTAATAAAGTACTTTTTGATTCTGCTCTATAAAAGTTTCAAGGACAAGATATGCTTAGGAAATTAGCCAAATCGTCACACACCTTTCTTCCCCCTTTTGCCATCATAGCCATATCTGCCTGAAGCTGAAAGGACTTGCTTTGCAATGTGCTGTGGAGTAGAATGAGCTGAATGCTCCAGCTCACTGCCTGCCTAGGCAGGGCCCCACCACACTTGTGTAGAAAAGTCCTGGCAGCCCAGTTCCACCTTTATACACGAAGAGCTGTATCTTGCAACTTGGAATATTTATTTGGAAACAATTAAGGGGAAGAAAATAGTGGGGTTTGTGGGTTTGGGTTTATTCTGCCCCTTAAAAAAAGAGGTAGGGTGGAATTCAGAACAATACCCACCACTGAAAGCAAGGAGTAGATCTATATAGCTTTGGGCAGGGTATAATGCTATGACTGCTTTTCTTTAATTCAAATAGGAATGATTAAAGAATACAAACAGAACTTAAATAAAATCTCTATTTCCACTAAGTGTGTGTCTCTTTCTTTGATTTGACTTAAAGAGACCATAGCGTCCTTAAAAATCTGTATGTTTAAAGGATAATGGTAGTGAAAATAAGACTTTTGCATAAATCTGTGATTCATTCTGTTCTTTATAGCCAATCTAACTAACTGCTCTCACAGTCATTTCCCTTGCATCAAAGTAAGATAAAACCATTTTTTTCTCATTTAAAAATTGTAGTCTTCATGAAGGACATTCTCCAGATGGTCAGTTCAAGAGCTCTGTGTGAATCTTGTGATTTTTCTTTTACAGTTAAAAAAATATCTACAGACATCGTACAGTACATGGTAGAAGGCTGCCAAGCAGGGTCAGGAGGAGAACTTGCCACCCAGCTGACTTCTGTATTTAGGTAACCAGAAAATATGCCAATTGGCAGTGAAGCTACTGCAAGCCAATTGACAGCAAACATGTTTTTTTTTAAATAACTGATTATCCTTAACATACTGCATTATCACTTGTTTATGGTATTTAAATAATGGTGCTTTTGGCACTGGTTTTAAACATAGCTTGGCCAAAAAGCCAGAGCAAGATAAGTAGAAGAGCGAAACGTACCTGCTTTCTGCTGGATTAGGTACTGTTTTGAAAGGTGTATAATAGAGAGGTATGTTGCTGCTGCAATGGGAAAAACTGCTCATGAATGGGGATGGTCAGTGTTAGGTACTGTGAAAGATGTGCATGCCTGATTTGAAGCATATATAATGAAGAGCAAATCCTCATACAAGAAGCTTAGCTTCTTTTTTGTTTGATTGATTTGATTTTGTGGCAAATAAATAATAGCTTATTATAATGTAAATTATACTTATTTCATACCTCTGCAAAATGAATCCTATTTCTCACCTGGATACAGTAGAAGAGCTGCATGAGCTGAGACCTGAAGACATTTTGCAAACCTAGGCACTGGTGCTGTGTTGGGTCATGTCTAGGTGAAGGCTCCAGAGGGACTCACTGAAATAAGAATGGATGTCTGTGGGCATGCCAGTCTCCCAGTATGTGATATATCACGTTCATGGGCTGTTTCATCCCTAGGGTGTTACTTCTGATTCGAATGTAATCTGTGATCTTAAAAGGCCTCAAACCCTCAGGAAGACAAATGGGTACGCTTCCATCCAGTGGTCTGCCCTGCTTAAGGTCCAGTGGAGCTTTATAAGAAATGCTAACATTATTTCTGCAGAATTGAATCGATATCTCTTGTTGTGCTGGTCTTTTTTTTTTTAATTATTATTTTTTATTAAATAATACATACACATTTTCATTTTGCATTCAGGCACATTACAAAGTGCAGTGCTCTGGAACAAGTCAGCCCTGGTGAAACAGCAGCAGAATCTGACAATTATTTGCTCGAAAATAAACATGTCGGATTTTTAGCATTAGCCTTCAAAAGCATGGCTTCGTTTGGAGAAAGTATTCCATGTAGAGTATTTCAGTGTAACAATATGAAAATTGCCATGCAGCCAGATTGCTTGTTCTGATTAGACTCTTCAGTTGTTCTTGGCATGTTCTCTGCATCTAGTTTTGACCTTGCATTAAATGCCTCTGTGTCCCCCTCAGGCAGTTTATCCAGGACTATACTGCCGTGTATGATCACCGGGTTTTCAGCATACTAGAAACAGTGGCAGTCTTGGATCAGACGTTAGTTACCAGCCTGATTCCCACAATCACACAGTCTCTGAAGGATTCGGAGCACAAACAAGGTCTTGGAAGGAATGCTGCACAGAGGTTTGATTTTTATTTAATATTGTTTTTTGACAATGAGCAGTAAGGTTTATTCTCTTGAAAGAAAGCAATGTCAGACAGCAGCACAGATACTAAAAAATGAGTGATTTTTAAGCGTGTTCAGCTAGAAATCTCCCTTTGCTCAGGCTTTTCATGGTTTTAAGCCATCTATATTTGCTAAATATTTTCAGAGATGTTTTGACACTAGGGCTCCAGACCCCAGTAGAATTTATGTGAAGCTGGGTTGCCTCTGCTCACTACACTCTATGATGTTCCAAAACAGAATAAAGAAGAATTCCTGCCCCAAAGAATGTTCCTGTCAGTCCCTGTTTTAAAGGACTATATGGGTCATATCTAAAATTACGATATAATCAGGTATGATCTGAGTGAGATGCTTGGAAAAGAAATACCCATGGCTTCATTTCAAGAGGTCTCTCATAACACAAACATAGGAGAGTAGTGGGCATCCAGAAAAGGCTGGCCACCTCTCCCCACTAGGCACAGCAGACTTGCACTTCCTCCCTTTGCCCCCAAGAACTGAGGACAGAAATATTTGACTTGTGAATCCATCTAGCATTAGGAGGAGCTGTCACACGAGGTGAGCAGCTCCACGCAGACGCACAGCGTCTCAGCGCACAGATGCAGCTGTGAACTTTCAGCATCTGTATAAATGCTCTTACAAAACTCCAGGACACTCTGCCCAGTGTGGCACCTGAGCCAGAAGGGCTTCTCCTGGCAGTTGTGCTCACTGGAAGGCTGGCCCTTGACCCGCGTGTGGGTCCGGGCAAGGAACTGGCCTCAGCATTTGCATTAATTCAGGTACTGGCGCTACTCCACGGGTAGGATCCTAGTCGCGCCTCAGGCTGGAGAAGTTTTGAGGTGCGTGTCGGCAGGGCCATGGCTATAAACACCCAAAAGACAGAGTTGTACAAGAATGTAACTCTTGAGACAGTAAAGGGTATTCATTTTCCATTTCACGAAAAATATATTTAACTCATTTATAGTTATATTATTCACTTTTTATTATCCTCTACCAACAAATGCATTTGCTTTTATTTAAGGGAATTCATCCAAGGTCAGACTGAAGTACCATTATGTGCAGGATTTTCAAACTATTTGGTTTTGATCTTTTGATAATATATTTCATAGCCAATTTTCTTTTTTTTTTTTTTTGTACTGTTAATAAGGTACAATTCATCCCTTTACCTAAAAAATATGGAAAAAAAAAGCAGGTTGGTTGAGCTTCCTGAAATACATGCTAGGAGATTACTGAAGAGCTAAATTTCTTTTAGCCTCATCACTTAATGTATATATTACCTAATCTGTTGTTGATGTTTTGTACTAATAATTTGTATTTAGAATGTATTCCATTACCCAGCAGTCTAAGGTGATCCCTGAACATTTTATTGTAAGAACACTAATAACTGATTTTCTCTCTTCAGTCCTGGCCACTAAATAACATTATATTAACATATTCTGTGCAATTATTGTAGACCTTAAACTGCAAGCATATATATATATATATAACAGGAACGAAGTTCAGAAGTTGCATTAGATGCTTATACTGGTGATGTCAGTGTTATTATTGCAAGGAACTAGTATGAAAACTGCAGTTTTGTTTGCACAAGTTAATATTTCATGAAAAAGATATATAATTAGAATAAAAAGATATATAATTAGAATAGACCTAAATGTCAGAGGCAGTACTTTAACAAAATTTATATTGTGTGGGTTGGAGAGGATTAGAATGAACATCAAGTGAAAAGTCTTGCCAATGCATACGTACTCTTCTGGAAAACCCACTTACGTGACAGTCCCTTTCTGACCTCCAGGTTTATTTTGAAACAGTCACTGCCCTTTGTTGAGGATGATGGTCTAAATCAGTGTGAGTGCCAGTCTGCACCCTAGTGCCAGTGGCTCACATCACTGTGCTGTAGCATGAGTCACAGACAGATTTCTTATGCAGAAATCGGATAGCAAACATGATGAAGTCTGAATGCCAATCATCTCATCTAAGCCTTGGAAACTTCATGTTTTAAAATAAAAAAAAAAAACAAACCACATCTATTTCACAGCATTTTACTAAACAAGTAGACTTCTAAGCATCTTCGCTACTACACTTGTAGCCATAAACAATGCAATCCTTATTCTTCTTCCAACCTGGCCATGCTAAAAATTCAGAGCAAACAAAGCAGTTGAATAGATGGGGGTGGGTGGGAGGGGAGGAAAGTTACTATGTTTTAATATCCCAATATGTAAACAATGTGTTTGGGAATTACGTGCTTTTACTCCTAGGATGTGTGAGATTGAGATTGTTTAAGTAACATGTTACATTCTTTTGTTTTTTCCAACAGAGAAGCCTATAAAAGACTCTTATCTCACCTCACAGAGGCTGGACAAAATGAGATACAAAAACTGGAAAACGAGACAGGTTAGCAGTGTGCTGGTGATTAATCGTTTCCTCTTGAATGTTCTGACACTGTCGATACCTAAAACTGCACTCTATAACACACTAGCCAAGTTCTTTTTCTTTACAATGACAATACATTTATCAATTTTGTTTTGTTATGTATTATTTTTAATAATTTCTGTGGTATTTGAGCATTGTCATGCATCTGAAGAGTAACTCTCAATATACTGTCAAATGGCGATTGAAAGATACAGCAAATTTATTACATGTTAAAATGTCTATGTGAGCAGAACCTGTGTTGCAACATACGAGGTAGGATTTCAAAGAATCAGGAATTTCAGAACTCAATTCACATTGAGTGAGACCCGACCCTCTTAACTTTTGAAAATCTTATTCAGTATGGTCTTATGAAAATCATAACTTTGTAATTTCTAATTTATTATTTTAGTAGAATGGGAAAAACCTGTGATCTCTAGTACTGAATGTGTTGAATGCACTAGGAGTTGTGTCAGTGTGGTAGAGCTAGCAGTTGTTAACAGGGCTTGTGTATATGTTGCACAAAATGTATATAGCTGTCTTAACCTTCCACCTGTATTAAAACATTAAAGTTTTTCAGATTCTAGTGTAAAATCTCTTCTGTTGTCTTTGTGGGTAATACAAGAAAAGGCAGGTTCAGATTGCCTGTTCTCTTCCTTTTCAATAGTATGTTCTTAAAATTAACCCATAATTTCCAGTGATCCCATGATCTTTTTATTAGTCATGATACTGTTAATTATCCATTTAACAGACTAGGTGTAAATGGTATGAGAAAAAAGAAGAGAGGACAGACTTCTAAAGAAAATACTCATTTGGGGAATTTATTTCATTTGATCATAGGCTAGTAATTATTCCTGTTTGCCTGAAAAGTTGGATCTTTCAAATATTTTGCTGTGTTATGGATTAGCTTTTGGGTCTTTCCAGGACAGGCCTAGCTCTGTAACTTTTTCTACATTTTTTTCCTAAAGTTCCCAGGAAACTTTCATTAATGGCTGTGGTATTCACATTTTCACTTCCCTCAATAACCTGTATTTCTGCAGCTACTTACTGGACTTTGGGAGTGGTAAGTTTGCCCTTAATGGCAACACTGCTGAACAGGCTTCTTACTTTTAAAGTTATTCAAATTTTAACTTTACAATATTAATGGGAATGAAAGATTATTTTTGTGTCTAATAGCTCCACAAAAATCCCTGAAATCTTGTTCAGAGCAGCTTCTCTTTCATTTCAGTAATCTTATCAAGTCGAACTAGATAATCTTTTTGCCTAAATCTGCTATTGTTACTTCAGATAATGCAGTAACTAAAAGCCTGTTTAGGCTACTTAATAGTGCAGAACATGGAGGTTCTTTTCATTATGAAAGTGACTTATTGAACTTGCATTGTAGCTTCTTGTAAGCTTCTGTACCTGGGCGGAGTTTTTTTCATCTCAGGAGGATTGTGCTTCTAAAAAGCTTTTTTAAAAAATAAATTAAAAAAAATAAAAACCTCTCCAAGAGAGATTAATAGAAATTTGAGTCCTACCACACAGATTACAGAACAGATGTCTGACTGTAGTATTGCTTCCTGAAAGTAAAACCTTTGACTCTTAAAGGATAGAGCAGATATTATAACAAAACATAAACTGATGTGTTTAGTAGGTTGTTAAAGATATATTTAATACTATCTGTAGTGGTTGAAAGTTTCTGAAAAAGCAACAGGGCTTTATGTAAATGCGTAGCAGCTCCTGGTGCATGATAAGCTAGTTTAAACAGTTTGGAAATTACCCTCCTTCTCTGTCAAGTTAATGCGAACAGAAATAAAGCATTTTGCATTGTATTCCTCAACCACTGCCAAATGGACAATATGGTTGGGTCTAATTATTTGGTATGGACATTTGCAGATACGACTGACAGTTCTGATAATATTAATGAGATGAAGGCTTGAAGAGTGCTAGTCTAGACTGACTTACCAAGTATACACCAAAACAATCCAAAACAAGTTAGGTGGAAAGAAGAAAGTGCTGATTTTAAGTACAATATAGAAAAAGTAAAGACTGAAAACCACCACAAACAAAAATAATTATGTCTTATTAGGTGCTATCTGTATAAAGGTGTGGTGGTTTAACCCCAGCCAGCAACTAAGCCCCACACAGCCGCTCGCTCACTCCCCTGCCCCCATGGCATTGGGGGAGAGAATCAGAAGGGTAAAAGTGAGAAAACTCGTGGACTGAGATAAAGACAGTGTAATAGGTAAAGCAAAAGCCGCACACGCAAGCAAAACAAGGAATTCATTCCCCACTTCCCATGGGCAGGCAGGTGTTCAGCCATCTCCAGGACAGCAGGGCTCCATCACGCCTAATGGTGACTTGGAAAGACAAACGCCATCACTCTGAACATTCCCCCCTTCCCTCTTCTATCCCAGCTGTATATGCTGAGCATGACGTCCTATGGTCTGGGATACCCCTCAGGTCAGTCAGGGTCAGGTGTCCCGGCTGTGTCCCCTCCCAACTCCTTGTGCCCCCCAGCCTCCTCGCTGGTGGGGTGGGGTGAGAAGCAGAACAGCCCTTGGCTCTGTGCAAGCACTGCTCAGCAGCAACAAAAACATCTCTGTGTTATCAACACTGTTACCAGCACAAATCCAGAACATAGCTCCATACCAGCTACTATGAAGAAAATTAACTCTATCCAAGCCAAAACCAGCACAAAAGGCTATTCAGGACACTGAATATTATTTAAATTAAACCTTTCTCTATTATTTTACATATGAACACTGCTACAGAGACACAGCAGTGGTCTGAGTTAGAAGTTAGGTCAGATGTGGTGCACTAAAGCCACACTGCAGGTGAGTGTGTTGGCTGCACTAACATGTGCCCTCTCCAGACAGACAGCTTTGTTTTGGCCCAGTTTGGGTCTGAACATCAGCATAAAGTAATAGCCTGATTTTGCCTTTTATAAGATCCTCCTTTGGCCTGCATTTTTGTAGCAGTAGGGCAGCATTGTACTTCTTGGAAGGGAAGGGTCTCTCACAGTATGTTTAAAAATAACATTGCTTGCAAAGGGGGACATTTACTGCGCTTTAACTTTCATAATTGAGGCTGAAAAGATCCTGAAAAAAAGTTATAGCTAAAGTTCCTACTGAAATTCAGAGAAACTTCAACATACGCACCTAGGCTTAGTCCTCCTCCTCTTCTATGTAAGAAAAATTGGTTGTATTAAGCCATTTTGAACACTGATTAATTATTCTCACTACAGGATCATCATACGTCCATAGAGTTATAACAAAATATTAAACCTCAGTAAGCTTTTTCCTTCCTCAAGACTCTTGCATGGTCCACACCCAATATCTCCTTTCATTTAGAAATGCTAATACAGTTAACAGGAGCCCTGGTTAAGTACAGCAGGCATCAGCCTCGTGAGCATTTTCAATGCTGATCTCACTGGCCAGAAGACTGTTCCAGGATACAAGTGGGTAGAGGACTACTATGCCCTTTTCTTTTTGCAATATATAGAATTGAGAGCTGAATAAAAGTGTTTCATATTTTCCCTAGTCCAGAATTCAGGATACTGATCACCTCTGACCCATTATCATCCTTGTGATATCAAACAGATGTCCAGCACATCATAAACAATGGCAGGGAGAGGGAAGTCTGGCTTATCTTTCCTTTAGTAACCTTAAAATGATAACTGAAAAAAAGACACCTTCTGTTCAAAATTCACATGCAACTTCCATTAGTTCCACAATGCTGTCCCTCTATTTTATAAGAATTTCCCATTTGTTATTGTTATTAAAGAGCAGGAACATGGTAATTTAAATTACTCCTTGCTTTCATTTTCAATGACAAAAAAAAAATAGAGGGGGGAAAGCACTTGTTTCAATAAAAGAGCTTCAGAAATAGAAAAATTTATGCCTTTTATGCTGGAATAGAGCAGCAGACCTATGGAAAGAATAAGGTTCTGCATATCTGTTGTAATTGCACAGAAGAGGAGCTGCCAATAGCATATACTACTTACAGAGTCATTTAAGGAACTTTGATAACTGTCCACCTAAATGCAATGTATTTCCCTCAGGAAACAGAAAAGAGGTTTTATTGTGCTCTGTTTTTCCTTCTTTCAGTAGCTTCTGAAAATTATGTATGCATGGGTATTTTCGGTTTAATCATATTTTATAATTTTTAACTATTACTTAAAACTCAAATTCAGTGTAATCAGCCCATCTGTTAGCAATGGTTATAAAATTATGTTGAAGATTAAAAATCTGATGCGGTGTCAATATGTCCTAGCATAATTAAGCTTGTTTTATGATGAATGACTAGGATATGGCTTTTGTCTACTTCAACGGCTTTAAAATGGTAAACCTTTTGTAGACTTATTGTACAAAATGTGAAGGTATGTATAGAACAACAAAAAAAATTAAAAACTCTAATCCTGTATTCATGGATGTGGTGGCTTTACAGGCCTTGGGAAATGCCAGCAGAGTAACTCCACGTCACAACCAAATTCACTGCATTTTTCATTCCATCAAACACTATCTTGGATCTACTCTCCTCCCTGTAGAATGTCACCCAAACAGGCATTAAAAATGCAAGTTTGCTAAATTAATTATTTGTTTTAGAAAGGGCCAACATGACCTGCATGGGCAGTGGTGGAAAAATTAGCACAGCATTCACTTATGTGAATTCAGGGTATTGCTAAAAATACTTACTCTGTTCTTCAGGACTTGCAGCACTGCAACATAGCCTAATCTACCCGCAGTAAGAGTTAACATTTTGAGCATTTTAATTCTGGCATTACTGTGAAACAGCTATATATAATCATCTCTATTGGAAAACCATTCTTTATGTGGACACTTTTTATCCCTCTAAAACGTGTCCTTGGGAAAAAAAAAAAAAAAAGCCTGTTTTGCAAAATTAAAACTGTATAAGCCCTTTATATAGTCTATGTGCTAAACTTCCTGCAAAGTCTTCCTCCCCTACAAACTGCCTGCAGATGAAGTGTTTTAACCTTGCCCTCTTAATTTATTCTACATTCTAATTTTCAATAAACAGATGCCGCCTCTTTTCGCGCTTGTTTCCACATTGTTCCACATTCTGCCTGTGTTGTTTCTGCATGTGTGAATATTCAATTATCTATTTCTCCATGATTCTGCAACTGATGTACTAAATGTCTGTACAGGTTTGGGGGAGGGTAACAGGGGAAGGCAAAACTTGGAGGAAAAAGAGTTACAGAAGTTTGAACCATTCTGAGAGTCAGATACTTTCCCTGAAAGCTGCGAAGTTAAGACAATCATAAGCCACAACTAGAAATGCAAGGATTACAAAACCACTAGTGCACAGAAGCAGAATTGCTGCACACTGGCTCGTAACACATAAGTATTTCTTTGGTCACCACTTGGGTGTGAAATGCTCAATAGAGACCAAAGGGGCAGAGGCAGCTGTCGGTGCTGCTGCTTCTGGAAATTGTGTCTTTTTTGGATAAAAAGCACAAAGCAGCTGCTTGAATGCCACTGTGGTTATTTATAGCTAAGAAGAGCTGATAACACGTCTTAGGACTCAAAGGTGAATCACGGAATCATACAATCGTTTAGGTTGGAAAAGACCTTTAAGATCATCGAGTCCAACCGTCAACCATGCCCACTAAACCATGTCCTGAAGTGCCTTGTCTACGCGCTTTCCGAAAACCTCCAGGATGGTGACTCCACCACTTCCCTGGGCAGTCTGTTCCAATGCCTGACAACCCTTTCAGTAAAGAAATGTTTCCTAAGGTCCGATCTAAACCTCCCCTGCCACAACTTGAGGCCATTTCCTCTTGTCCTATCACCAGCCACCTGACAGGAGAGACCAGCACCTACTATGTATGAAGTATGCTGTATAAAGGATGAAATATATATATACTGAAGTATGCTTTATAAAGGATGAAATATTACTCTTTATGGGAATGGCCCAAAAAAGGAGATCACAGGACAGGCATAAAAGTGCAAAGGCTTTTCAGTACAGGTCTCAAGACCCTGTGGCCCAAAAGCCTAGCTGCAGCTATAAGTAGCTTTAATCTGTAAATCTAAGGAATTCAGGGCAGAGAACTGCACCAGCTTCCAAACTCAACAGTTTGCAGCAGCAGTTACATTATTCACTTGTGTAAGGATACCTCTTTTCTGAAGCACTAGTGACTTCTTACCAGTTGCAGCCTGTGCCATTAGCTTGTACATTCCCAGCTGGGAGCCCGAGCGACTTGCGTCAGCAGCTGCTGTCACACTGCACTGATGTGACACTAGTGACAGAACTATCAAGTGTGGACATCTTTAAGGCTCTGTGGAAAAACTGAGCTGAACTGCATTTCAGAGGTACGTACCAAAACCGGTAGGCTGGGTAGGGACAAAGGTTGGGTTCAGAGGTTTATGTTTGCCAAAAATGGTACAAAATGTAGAACAGCAGAGGTGGATCTGGAGCTCGCACACGGGAGCCTGCAACTGGTGCAGTTTCAGAAGCCAGGGACACCGAATGGAAACACGGCAGAGCAAGGACGTGCTGATTCAGAAGCTTCAGCTCACCGGGCAGCCTTGGCTCTCCCCCAGCCCCTTCCTCCCTAGCAGAGAGCCCTCAGCCAGAGCAGAACCACTGCTGGCACCAGCATGCTCTCTGCCTACTCTTGCATCAACACCCTTCTCTTTTCTCACCTGGCAATAAATCACTGGGTTTTGCTCACCTGGCAAGGGCTATGTGGCATTTTCTGACTTCAGGTGCAGCAAAGCACCCCATCTGTCCTGTAGGTCCTGCAACAAAAGCAGAAAGAGCCAGATAGGGAAGTGTGGCACAAAAACTTAGGGGCTAAGAGGTTGCTGTGAAAGACTTCTCTGTAATCAGTGGAGCCTGATGATTGAGAGCCAGAGCAGAATCCTGACACTAACAGGAGCATATGTGTTGTCCTGAGGCTCTGTGGCTGTGGTACCCTTAACCAATTTAATGCAATTGCACAGCTGTTTAGAACTGCTATTCACCAGTACAGACAATTGGTGATAACAACCGGAACAGTAAAAGCGTCAAAAGGGCAGAACAAACATGATAAATAACTTTCTTGCCATAGACTCTTGCCTTTCAGTTCTTGAACCAAGAGGCACATGCTGCTTGCACAAGGAAGCTGCCCTCGCCGCTTCTCAAACCCAGGCCTCTGTCACAGCTTGCTCCTGCCGCCACTCAACAGTCTGCCAGACCCATCGTAATCCCTCCCCTTGCTCTTCAGAAGGAGCGATTTAGAAATTATTTCATAGCTACAGCTGTCATAAGCTATGAGGCCTAGGAGTAAAAGCCTCAAAACTAAGTTGAGACATACAAAATCTACTTTGCACTACTGTCTGGAAGTGCACTGGGCTTTACAAAGGCCGAGAAATTAATTCTCCCACCACCTGCAAAATAGGAAGTATCTGTCAGTTCTGCACCCAGTGCGAAAGCAGATCACTCACCTGGTGTGGTACCTCCCGGATGAGGCTCAAAGCCCCAAGGCTCTCTACACACACGTTTCGATTACTTTATCCACTCTCTTCTTGAAAATGAGACATGTAGTATGTCTGTGTCCCTGCGAGTCACACATAAGTAGAACTTCAAATACTTGCCAGGCTTGGGCCCTGCAGCCCATGCAGGGCAACAGTTGAATTTTTGAAGTATAAATGGCCTGTTAGGAGAGCTGGCCCTTGCATGCTGATTTCCAGGGGATCAAAGGAATTCAAACAAACAAAACAAATCCTGATGTACAGCCTATACAGCTCCCGTGCAGTTAAAGTACTGCCTGGATGTAGGCTTGCTTTCTGTGCAGAGGGAGACATGGTTAGCGCTCAAGTTAGTGTGCTGGGCAAAGACCGCACATCTGCAGCTCTGCTCTATGCACCGAGAGTGAGAAAGCTCAGCAAAAAAACCCCACAAAACTTTCTAACCTGAAAATTACTGGAAAAGGAAAGGTGATGTTCCATGAGCACACTGCCCAGCTGGAGACAGAAATGGTGATAAAGTTCACCTTCCTGTATCACTAACCAGACCCTTAAAAGATTCATTTCATTTGGAAACATCATTCACTGGACAAATTCAAGCCCGTTCCTGTCCAGCAAGCGCAGGCTATTGCTGCAGCATATTCTGCACATGGCATTTGCATGAGCATCAGCAGGAATTTCATAGGCCTGCTCAGATAGCACGGTGGCAGGGAACAGATCAGTAGGTAAAGCAGAGAAGTGCATAGTACCCATAAATCATAAATAGAGAAAGATTTAATTACATGCTTGGTTAATATTTACAAACATTAAAGTTGTTGTTAGATATGTAAATAAAACACAGAAATAAGACAGGGGCTGCAGTAGCCAAGCAAAGCCAAAATATAACATGTTAGAGTATTTATTGTGAACTGGCATATGCCTGGAGTACGGAATGGAGACACACTATATAAACTGAAAGAATAAATAAATAAATATTGACATTGTTCTACACCTGTTTAGCCTCTGGAGACCAGTGATTTGTGGGACCATATGTTGGACAAAATGAGACTGTTCATTGATAATTGTAAATGTGGTGACCCCTTGCAAACTGGATATTAAAAATATTAAGTAAATGGCACATTTTAATTATACAGTAAAGAGGCTGTTCTCCACCATTAAAAGACTGCAGCTGTCAGGAAGAATTGATCATATGACAGAAGGTAACATTTATTTGATAGTAGACCTTGGTAAATGACATCCCAAATGATCTTCAGATCCTCAGACAAACACATTGAGTTCAGACTTGGGTTTAACCATGAGGTTTCAGTGTCTTTGTCTTTCAGCTGAGACAATTTTTATCTGTTCCTCATATACTATAGGGCTTGCTTGTTTTAATCTGCCTTGCAGTATTTAAATTTCAAATGAAGTATTATTAAATGAGAAACTGTAAACGATGGAGTTTGGAATTAGAAGTCAATACATTTGTTATTCTTTTTGCCAAAGGTATTGAGTAAGTTGCATAATTGCCACAGTATTATATCATCTTTGTCAACATAAACAGAGCTTTCTATGGGCTTTGAAAGTGCCATTGGTGAACAACTGAACGTGCAGGCTCCATAGAGCAGCAGCCCAGGAGGAGCAGTGAGCATTCACAATGCCTTACGAAGTTGCATAAGGAAATGAAGTAGAGACAAGTAGCGAGTAGTCACCAGCAGAAATGCCAAATGCTGTCATGTGTCTGCTTCTACATCTGAGGCAGAGGAGAGAAACTGCAGACAGTTTTTGTAGCTTCCTTCCTGCCTATTGTGATCCGACTTTAAGACAAATGTGTGAAGGTAAAGCAGCAGCCTGCGTGGATTGATTCTTCTCACTGATCCAGAGAAACCCTTCTATACACAGGGTTTGATTTTTTCCCCCCCTCCGATTTTATGAAGTGCACATTCCTTGTCTCACATCGTGCCGATCCTGTGGTGAGGCACTTGCAGCGTCTGAAGGTTAGGGCACGTGAAATAAGGAGCTGGAAGAAAGCATGCTGCTATTCCATTGGAAGCAAAGGGGAGTGTAGGCCCATAGAATACCTCTTCCTTCCCTTCCTTGCTAACATCCAGCACCTGCGGGGCAAAGCGTACAAAATATTTCAGGGATCACGGAAGAAAGCTGAAACAAATTTGCTGGCACACACCGCATATATGAACTATTAATCCCAACAGAACGGTAGTTTCAGATCATTTTTGGATTGTATTGATGGGTCTGGTGATCTATTGCTGTCCTCATTACCCAAATCTTATGCTAGCTCAGGCACTTGGTAGCAGACAGCGACATTGGATCCTGCCTCCTGACAGCAGAACGTGCAGCCCTGGAAGTAGTGTATGCTGCACAGAAGTGCTACTGTTACCACAGAGTATGGATTGTTTGTCAGCTTGGTGCTGTATGGGGAGCAAGGGAGCTCTGTGGAAGCTGGAAAGGCCAAATAAATTAATGACTTAAAGAAAATGAAGATATATGGAAAAAGTGCATTTTTTTTCTTCCAAAGAAGAGCACAAGCTCAAATCTGCTGAATTTGAAGATAAAAGGGTTAGTTTTGCTGGTTAAAGCCAGGCACACTGCCAACAACTGAGAAGGGGCAGCACATGCAGCCCTGCCAAAGCACTCATTATACTTCTTTTGCCTTTAACGTGGGGACTGTCTCAGGCAGGCTGCCAGTTCACGACCAGTTTGGGGATGTGGACAAATGTCCATTTAAGAAAGCAAGATCCCAGGATCATTTTCACTTATCACTAAGCAGTATTTAAAGCCAGGTGCAATACTGCAAAGTACCTGCTGGTTATAGATGAGCGTGTTGGTGGAGTAGAGCCACCACCTTGATATTGTGCTATTACTCCATCTGAAGCACTGTGTGACAGCTAGTGTTATTGAAGCCAGTTTGAATGACTTTTTCCAATAACAATTGTTAGGTATAGTATCCAACAACTTAGTAAAACACAATTATACTGTGACCAGGACATGGTTTTAACTGCTTATCTTGCACGATCTATTCTTTACAAACTCATGCTAATGTGTTCATTATAAGACCAGCAGCTTGACATCTAATACATTCCCTTCTTATGCTAAGTCTAACTTCTAGTCTTATGGGACAGTTTGAAGGTGAAATCCTAACATCCAAAAAGTTGGAAGCTAATGAAAATGTTGTTTATCAACAAAAGTGCAGAAACTGAGATGTAAACAAGTTTCTGTCTGTAACTGCCCAGCTGGTCACAAAGCGTTGGCTGCGATGCAGATTTTCTTCACTCAGAAACATGCAGAAAGATAAGAATTCCTAATTTCTGTACAGGAATACCTGAAAGCCATGGATCTGCAGGAAAGCTACTCTTATACAAGATGAGAGAGCAGAAGAGTTTGTTGGACAACCTATTGCCTACAGCAGGGCTCGAAAAACTTCCATTCAAGCTTTGAAGCAGTAAGCGCTAGAGCAGGTTGCAGGCTGACTGAACTTTGTCAAAGAACAGCTCGTTAAGTCTGGCTGCTCTTCAGAAAGACAACTTGGAGAGGGGGGGGAAAAAAAAAGTCACAAGACAGGCTGAAAAATTGTTAGCCCATGCCTCATCATCCATTTCTGCAACCCTTTTACTGTTGAATTTGATTGTGTTAACCTGAGAATATATACCCATTATTTTAGCCAAACCTTGCCAAAGGAGAGACTCCTCAACCCTGTTTTACTAGAATATCTTAGAAGAATTGCATCTGTTGGCTCATCTGGAAATATTTTTAATATCCACAGTACTTCCTCTCTGTGTTTATGCAGGTTCAGTGGCTGCATAAGAAATATCCTTAATCTCTCCACTTCACATGCATTTTCCTTTTTGAATAACCTCTGTGCAAAATGTATCCTTGCAAAATTATTGGAAAAGACTTTAGAAGAAACCTAAATCACTCACCTGGATACATGCCAAAGGCTCATTTGTCCAAATTGAATAGCCACCAACCAAATATATTCTACCATTGTGGACGGCAACTCCAGACTCATTTTGACCTGAAGCAAAAAAGGAAATAGAACCCACTTTCAGTGTTTAATTAACCCTTTTAACACCGAATGTTGGAATTCTGTAATAGGATGCAAATGCACCTGGCAGTAACTTGACTGTTTCAGAATTCAGAACATGTGAGAGTGAAGATGAAGCATGAGGGCTGTTCTTTGCTCTCCACAGGAGCCCTGTACGGTGCTGTCCAGAGAGATACCCCAGAAGAGCAATAAACTGAGGCTGTGCAGGGGACCGTCTGCTGTCTCCTCAATGGCACAGGTTTTTGTACATGTGTATTTCATAGGTGATAGGCAAGCTCCTCACCTGCCTCTCGGCTACTGTCACACATGAACATCCAAATAGACACGTAGGCCAAGAGAGCTGAAGGCTCCTCACGTTCTGCCCACAACTGTTCGTCTTCCCGTTCCTCCAGGTACAAGTATGGCAAAAGTTGCAGAAGCTGCTGTGCAAGCTCATCCCCATAGCAATGGTCTCCTGAACAAGTTTGGAAGTTCTGAAGGATAAATACAGCCTCAAAAAAACTGCACTATACAGTGCAACAGGCACATTTACTGCCAGTTGCAGAGATGCAAAGAAAGGCTTAGATGGCTTCTTAAGGTGCAGGTTGTGGAAACAACCCACCAGGTCATATCTGAGGAGAGGCTACTCTCTCACAGCATTTAGTGGTATAGGGTCAGCTCCAGAATGAGGGTGCCTGCGGTGCCAGCGCTTTTGCAGTTGCAAATCAGATTACGTCCTTCTCAAAGACTGTCAATTCCTCCAGATAATAAAATGAAATAATTAACTGGAGAGCAAAAGGGGTATGAAGAACTCGTTCTGTTTAACAACGTGTAGCTCGTTTTTAATCTATGACTCTCTCCCCAGTGTCCACAAAGTACTCCAGTGACCTGACTCAAAACCCAAGCAACTCTCCTCCAGATCCCAGAGATTAATAAACCCAATGCAATATCTTAAAGAACAAAGCTGCCACTAGACCAGCTTTTAATCCTACCAGGAGGAAAAAGACATAAGGCGACTGCCTTAATTGTCAGATGTTCATTTCTCTGACCTGGTGTTTCTAGCTATCCAGAGCTTCTAGTTAAGCTCCTACATCCTTTGTATCCTTTTCAGTGCAGATCTCAGAAATCAATGCAACGCCAAATGGAAAAGGATGAAAAGTGAGGTAGGCTCAGTTCTAGAACTCCTATAGCAGTCTGCGCTGAAACTTTCTGACAGCCAGTACTGTTACTAATTGAGCTCCAAGTCTGCTGCACAAGAGGACAGCCCCAATATTAATGCTGTCCTGTCCTGGAAATCCATCCTTTTCTGCAAAGCCACTACTGTTGGTGCTACTCTGAGAATGTGTCACATGCCTGTCTATTCCAGGGATTTGAGGGGGTGGTAAATCTGGGAATTGTATCAGGTGGCGGTGAAATTTGGTGGACTGGGTGCTGGGGACAGCAAGTTGCAGTGATTTGCAAGTTGCTACTGTAACAGTTCTTCCTAATGACAGTCAAGAAGAACTTTACAGATCCTGTAGCTACCTGAGCTGCTCAACTCATCCCTGACTTGACAGAATTCCAACAAAGACACCTCCTTTCAGGTAATTTATTAAGATGATACTGTCTAGGAATAAGTGACCGTTAATGGATTTCAGTGAAATCTTTGCCCTGTAATGCCAGCAGAAAGCACTATGAAACGATGTTGTTATGGTAGAGACACATCTGCATATTCTACACTCAAACCGGGAGCTAAATCTATCACTGCAGGCAAGCTTCTGGAGAATCAAAAATAAGTACTGGTAATACTATGACAAATTATTTTTGATTGCTTAATTAAGTTAAGTTTATGTGCACCTTCTTAAAATTTAGTCTACAATGTCCTAAAACAAATGTTTTGTAGAACGCGATGCCAGAACAGGAATCAAAAGTGTCTTCCTGGCCAACGATGGTCCCTAAATTGGAAGCAATTGCAGCAAAGTCATGGAGTTCCACACACTAAAGGCATCTAAAGGGAAAAGAATCGATGTTTTATTTTAATAGTAGCAAGTTTCCCCTTTTGGTGCACAATACTCACCTGTCAACATGTTGAAGCTGCAACGCGTCCATTGGTCAGCGTCTATGCTGTAGGAGTCTATGTGCCGGACCAGGATCCGATCGTTGTTGTAGTCGAGATCGTTCCCACCTAACACGTAAAGTTTCCTTTGGACAGCAGCCATGGAGTGATACACTCTCCTCTGCAACATTGGGCTACGGCTTAACCACTTATTCTGGAAGGAGAAAGAGAGAACTTGTCTCAGCACTGCTCAAAGACATACCTATATTAGTAGTACAATAATAGCAGCATGTTACTGGTGTTCTCCTTACCCTTGCCAGAAATTACAAGTATATATACTCGTGTCGTTCATATGTTAAACATGCATGTTGGTTATAACACTGACTAGACATACCGGACTTTCAACACGTGGTTTACAGTTCTCACATTTAGATTCATTAATTTAATAGTATTTCTTGTTCTGTATTTTCTCCAGTTTAGCTCATCAGGTCTCAAAGCTTTTTTTCTTTATAATTCAGTAGCAAATCCTCCTTAAGCAAGACTATTAGATGTCTGCTTTGTATCAAGTGCTAAAATTATCCGTACCAGCTAGCTCTGTTAGGAGAGAAGAGGGATACTTCCACGTTTCGTCATTCAGAAGCTTATTCGATCTTATCCTTGGGCAATGAAGCAATAGGAAAAACTAATTTCCTAAAGAATCTTCTCAAATGATACATGTATTTGGTTTAATGCTAACCCTTTATTTGTGGGCACTTACAAAGTAACGTCCTTTTGCATATTTTTCTTCCTGGTTAGCAATGTTCAAGAATTCTACCTGTTCAGGGGAGGGGCAAGAGGACACGGAAGAAGAGGGATTAAAGCACAGTATTTTAAACCTAAGAAAACAATCGCTCCTGCTACGCTTACCAAATCAAACAACCTGGCAATGGATGAGATTAATTTAAGTGGAGGAAGTTAAAATCTGTGAGGAAATTCTTTGCGTTACATGTGCTACCGCTTGCGGGAACTCAAGAGCCTCTAATACTACTGCCTTTTAACCTCCACAATATATAGCTATACATTTCAATGCGTAATAGTTGAATATTAGGCATTAATGTTTGCATTAGTAGTCCAGTCTCTTAACACCAGACTATAGACACCATCTGCTTTGCAAAGCCTGCCTGCATCCCCTGATTATATCTTTAGCTTCCTCCACTGCAGTGCCTGCCAGGTGAGCCGCAAAGCACTGCAAAGGCAAAGAAACAGAGGGGCCTGGTGGGGTCATTTCTAATAAGCCGGCGTGTGAATACTAATCAGTGGTGGGGAAGCAGAGGTCACCCCAGCCGGCTTGTTGGCAGGTAGCTGTGTGCTCTGTGGCAGATGGCAGGCATTATCGACTCGCCACAAAGGCCTCGCGCAGAAGCAAGCGCTGGTGCTGAATGATAGAGTTATTGAGATTCTGTGCGAGATGCAAGCAGATGTGATGGTTTCCAGTACCCACCGTAAACAATATGCCAGCAGAATTTTTAAAAAGAGCTTGTGTGTACAAACACGAAGCGGACCTCATTTGAAGAATGCGAGTGCACAATTCCTCTGTAACTCTTTACGCGCCAGGCCGGGCTTCTCGCCGTCGGCACGGCACGCTGAAGTAGGCCTGCCACTGGTATTTTGGGGGGCAACTTTCATGTCGGCAAGTAAAGAATCAAAGTGAAAGATACGCAACGGAGACACAGTATCTAAATACGCGTCCCCCTCATAAGCAAAATAAGGTTGCTGCCTCTAATTACTACTTGGATTTAAGAGAGAATCAGCATTTGTACAATCGATGCATAAAACTGCGCCTCAAAAAGAGGCAGGTGTGTCATCGCTTGCTTTCTCCTTCAGGACCCGCATGTGTGCTATGCTTTGAAAAGTCAGTGGGAACCACACAGAAGTATCTCCTGTCACAATTCGGTTCCAAATACTGCAATCAAAGCTCCTATCCTACAATCAGAAAAGTCAATACTCTTCCACGCGGGTGTAAATCAGGCTATGCAACTCTGATTGCAAGCTTAGGACTTTTAATTCCTAATACAAGCAAGAGGGCATAAGCATGCCCTAACCCTCTGAAATGGTTACTGAGCCACGCTAACCTAATCAAAACACATACATAATGTATGAAATAATCCCTAAAAGATATTTTAGGTGCTTGGGTAATGAAATGATAGGCACCCTTGCAGTCAGCAGAATAAGTCACGGCCAGGTAGTATAGTTCTGAAAGTATGCAGAAAACAAAAAGCCTGTATATGCAATTCAAAGCAGAAATGCCAATGACAAGGAGCAGTTTTGTGACACTGACTTTGAGTATACGTTGCCCGAGGCTGCTGGATTACAAAAAAATGAACAAGCAAAATAAATACTGATAAATACAGGGGATTTAAAGCACATTTCTGTATTTAATCTAAGATGTTTCTAACGCCTACAGGCTTAAAAAAAACATAATAAAAAGTCAGGGTCTCCATTACTCTGTTAAACTCGCACATCAGTACAAAGTGAATTTAAACCACCACCAATTCAAATGGTCAGCATTTTTAGCCTTACAAAATCATTTTATGTATTTGCTAAGAGACCTGTTTGAAGCAAAACATCTCAGAAAAATACATACAACACTGATACCCACCTGCTTAGGATCATAGACCATGAGCCTGTTTTGATACTGTGCTGTGTTTGTTACTCCTCCTGTGAAAGAGGTTATACAGGTTACATTCTTTTTTCATATAAGCAAAAGAAGGACCAAGATCAGGTACAGCAAAATAACCAATTCTAGGGTTCATTTGCTGACATAATTTCATTGTATAACCACCACTTACTCTTACATTCCACTGCACTTTTTAATCTGGTTACAAAATAGTAAGTAGCACACTTGTCAAACATCTAAAAACACAAAATGGCAACGACAAATGCCCTGCACACACACTTCCTTTGTAAACCTAATTCTATGGGCTAAAAACGAGATAAGAATTGATCTGTTTATAAATGACTGTGCATTCAGCCGCTGTCAAGACGCAAAGATGAAACCCATCCCTGTTCCCAGTATGTGATACAGTTTAAAGGAGGAGGAGGTGGCCTTGCATCAGAGAGAAGGAAGAGGTCGGAGAGGAGCTGTGCCTAACCAGGAGCGTGACGTGGGAGACCACTGCCAGCTGGAAAGCATAGCGCAAACCTGTGCAAATGTGCTCACCTATATATTCGAAGGAAATCCTGTATTTAGTCTGTATTTCAGAGAGAACATGTCCTGGCTTAGTTGTAGACTTATGTTGGGAGGTTGTTGCTCCGTAGTGACCAGAAACAGCACTACCATTTACTTTGCAATAATGTTTAGAAAGCAAGGTACAAAGCACCTCAGAAAAGCCCGGAATCAAGTCTGACCCCCATAGATGCCACAAACCATTTACCTCAACACAGTATACATTTAATGCCCGATCATCCTGTTCTCTATTGGTTTTAAATGGCAAATCTCACCGAGCAAACCGGTGGAAACATTCCTCAGTCTCAAGTCTGTAACCTTACCTGCGTAAGCATGTTCTCAAGTGTGCTCAAGCCTCCTGGGGACATGGTGTCACTGCAGCACTGCCACAGATCCCAGTCCCCCCTCTGTCACCACCCTGGGCCCATGGGAAGATGGGACCAGAAATAACGCCTGGAAGCTGCACCTCACCTTCCACCCTGCCAGAAGGTCTGGACATAACTAGGGCATGCCAGTGGCCACACACCAGTGAAACTCATACCGACAAACTTTTATATCACAGTTTTAACAACATGGGCCAATGATGGACAAAATCCACAGCCACGAGAGGAAGGAACTTCGTCTGTCATTACATTTGTTGATGCTTCTCTTTTTGTGAGGACGTCCCGTTTCAGACAGAGCAGCAGCAGAGCTGCTTTCATTCCTGCTGGCTGAGCTATGGCCCAGTCCTACTAAGGCCACTGGGTTCTTTTCTTTTATCCCCAGCCAGTGTTAACATGGCTCCGTGATGGGCAATCCTCATTTTGCCAGCCTCCAGCTGCACCTAGCACAGCATTTTGGTTCAGAGCCATACTGTGGTTTCGAAGCAACGCCCCCACCTCCCACATGTCATTTTAGGCTGTAGGGTGGGACTGCTGTGCATTGAAGTTAAACCAGAAGCTCTGCTCCAGATGTGCACCAGCTGTGCTCCAGTTCCTAATGGAGTGTAAGGGTGTGAAATAATAACCGGTCTTTCAGATGGCTTTGTACCAGCTGAGTACTAGGAATATTTGGTCCAGAAGACCAGAATATATATAGTCCAAAGCCAAAAAAAAAAAGTGAACTGTACATGGAGTAGATACAGAGAATGCAGCACCAAAGTTTTATCTGCTGATCTGCTCCTACTGGGCTGAGCTACTTGCTAACATAGGTGTACCCTCTGATCACTCCAAATAACTTGAGCAAGGCCAAGAATCTGATCAATGGATAGCAGAAACTACAGACAAATCTATTCAAGAGTCTTGTCTTCAACCGCAGTAGCAGGGAGGAATAACAGTTATTCGGGTGCATCCCTGCAAGCACCAGGCTGTACTGGGGCCCCGACACATGGACAGTAGCACAAGCTCCCAGCTCAGAGATGCTTACAGGCTAAGAGACAGCCAAGATGAGATGTAGTCTTTCCAAACTGTTTCCATCACACTACGCCACACACTGCCCATCACAGCACCTGTGAAGTACACACGCAAGAACACGCACTGGAAAGCAATGACTGTTCCGTGTCTAATCTAACAATCTGTTACTGGTCTCTACGCTCTTCACAGTGTTGGTGGCCGTCAGCCACATGCACAAAACAATCTTTTCTAATATCTGTTTTGTAATTTGATTTTCTTTTACATAGTTATTTCCACTCCTAGCGTAATGTTTAAAAATGAGATGTCAGATTAGTATTTTGAAAAATAAAAATCACAGTTATTTGGAAGATTACCTCCAGAATGTTAAACTACAGGAGATGCATCGGAAAAACAATGCTGGGTCATGTATTTTCATTCAGACAGGACACTTTAATTTGGGAGGAAAGATATGGAGGAAGAAGAGAAAGAAGGGGGTTGCTTCCTCGTAAAATAATGAAATAATCAAATAAGCAAAATTATTTACCTCTCTTCACAAAGAGCCCCTCATATCAAGTACACAGCTTACATTTTTTCCCCCGCAATATTGCTCATCTGTGGTGTTTTATCATTACATTCCCTTCACATACCACTCTTCACTTTTAGATTAATCTGCCAAAATGAGATGCTAAGGATTTGCATACAGATTTGACTACACAAAAATAGATCTGGAATTAATAACAGTCTCTATATGTTTTAATTTCTTCTAGACTGGAGTACCCTTGCCTCCAGCAGTATTCTTGGCTTTGAAAGTCATCAAGCTGATTTGTCTGCTCTTAGGTTATGATGCCACATGCTGCTACACTGTCCCCTGCAATCAAAGTGCTCGCAGAGATAGATTCCATGCCTTCCCCTAACAAGTATATTTTATAGATTGGCAGTTTTGATCTCCCCTCCCCAGGGGGATAATCTGCATCTTAACAGGTTTCTATAGATACATCTGTCATTAAATATGCCATCTTATATCTGCATCAATTTTCAAACTCAAGTTCCTCCTAACTTTGAAGTGCTATAGCAAAAGTTTAAAATTTTCTGCCAAAATTCAAATTTAACAAGTCTGCGATGTCCTCTTGAACTATTTTTTTTTTAAATACTCCAGGCAGCTGGGAAAGGGCAAAAGAAGAGCAATATGTCTCTTAAAAAATAGGAAAATGAAAAAAAGTTGAAATGGTACTAAAAATAATGCATACTTTCTCAGAAAAAAATGGGGCAATTCTGAGATAATTTCTTAAACTTCTCTACAGTGCTTTCTATGAGGAAAGGAGGGAAAAGGCAGGGAGGCATCATAACGACACTTGAAAAGAAATATTTGAAAATACAAACCATGCTATTAAATTTGATGTCAAGCAATAGCAGCTAATGTGGTAATAACCCATCAGTTAAAGAAAGAGAAAAAATATCTGGCTGGGTAAATAACAGAAAATTTACAGTTCTGTCGGCACTCGCTGGGCTTTATAAACAGAGCGATGATTGCACACCACTTTGTCATGAGCAGCTTGCTTTGAGGAGTTTCTGGGAGGCAAGGAGTACCCTCGGGACAAGCCTATGTCTTTCTTGCTCTTACAGACAGGAGAACACACTCACAGAAAGCCCAGCACCCAGCTCATGGGCTTACAATGTATTTTTACACTGCCACAGTCACTGTTGCTCGCTCCCTTGCAGGCCATAAACCCTGCTTTTTAAGCTCTCCAAGACTCGTAAGTTCCCAACTCATGCAACAGTGCCCCTCTACATGGGGAAGTTGCTGGAGGATTCCAAACCCCACCTTGTCCAGCCCTTTCCCACACATGGGAAATACTTTGTGTTGTTACAGCCCCCCAGACAGTCCACAAACTGCACTGAAAAACTCCTTCAACAAAGACACTTCCAAAAAGAGAAGGGGGGGAGGCAGTAGATTCAACACCATTTTCCCAATCGAAAATTTATAATCCCTATTTATAACATGTCCTAGTAAGACCCCCATATGACTTGAGAAATCTAATCCAATCCAAATCCCCCAGAAAATCTCACAACTCCTTCCGAAGTCCCCAAGTGCTAGGCTGCGTGCGCGAATCCGAGTTCATTGGGAGATGTGTAAAACTACATGCTGGCAAAGAGCTCCCACGTGTATTCCTTCCAGCAAATCCAGGGAATATATAGAAACGCATGACATGCACCCCAAGGTGCTCTGCTATTTTAAAATAGAAATCTCTCCTCTCTTACACGTCTTACACAAGATAATCCTTCCTCAACATGCAAGCCCGCTGCCTTTTACTTCAGCCAGCCCAGGTGCAGTGAGGACAGCTGAGCTGGAGAATATTCTCCCACCCTAAGGAGTCCCCTGCAAGACACCACCAGCAGCTCTAATTAACTCTGTTCCACCCCGGATGCAATCCAGCTGCAAACAAGAGGGGCATAAGCCCTAGTTTGTTTGGGGGTTGGTTTTGGTTTTTTTTTAATCATTAAGGCCTGATATTTACATTCAATCTAAGAAGAATCAATGGCATCAAACCTACAATGTCAATACCTGAAAGGCGTGAGATCCTTTATCTTTATTCAAATATAATAATAATAAAGAAACACTGTTCCATATACAGACTAAGACTGGGTCACTGAGGCAATTTTTATGTACTTGTTAACCTCCCGCTCCAGGTAATTTCTGTGCCAGCCACACTGCAAAACTTGATTTGCTTAGATACTGTAAATTCTTATTTATTCCAGATCTATTTTTCATAGAATTTTATAGGCATTTACTGAAGAAAAATTTTCTTCTCCTCACAACAAAGAGCATACTGATAGTAAGGTAATATTTTTACACCCCCAAACCACTTGCAAACTCAGAATAATTCCCCAAGATACGTGATCCCATCATTTCCTTGGTCAAAATCTCCACCATTACAGAAAAAAATAATAATAAAAATAAATAAAAAAAAGAAGAAGCAGCTGTTAAATACAAATCAACTGTACAGGGCTGGCTTGCTTACCTCCCCCCCCAAGTTGAGTTGCCATGTGCATGTCAAGTTGAGATTTTAGCTGACACCCTTAAGGTCAGGGAACTCGGACCTCGGCAAAACAACAGCATAATACTTTGCTTTAGAGAAAACTTTTCACATGGTAAGCTCTTGAGCACTTGAGGCGGAGGGGAAGCCTCGTTATCCCCAGCTGCAGGTGCAGGAATGGCCCAGAGCTGAACTGCCTGGCAGAGGTTCCCTGCCCCTCTGTCCCCAGGGGCGCTACACCCAGGCGGGAGAAGGAAGGTTAATGTGTATAGAAAAGTAGGTCTCCAGATTTGCACGTGCGCTCCACGGAGGAGGCAGGCAAACGGGCACAGTTCAAGTTCTTGCTCTTATGGAAAATATTTCCCTGCTTCTATAGGGAATGATTGTTAGTAATGTTGAACTCCAAAGGGTTTGATGCATTTTGTTTCTCTTTCACTCAAATACTTCACTTTTCAAGCATGCAATTCATTTGTGAAAGGGGTCACGGTGTCAGATGTTAACTGGGACCTGTAAGATTCATCTTTCTACAAAATTTCAAAACCATCTGCCCGATGCTGTACTGTCAATACAGAAAACTTATTTTAATGAATTCTCATCTACTTTCTAAAATAAGAAAATAAAATAAAACGTGGGCTGTGAAAAAAATAAAAAAAAAGACGAGAAAAAACGATGACACAAATATAAAAACGTGTTCCACAATATATGGAGCTCAGAAAACTTGAGAACTGAACGCACTTGTGCTGACCAGAGGGTCCGACTAGTTCCAGAGTGCAGAACGCTCCCTCTGAGCCTTCTGGCAGGTTAAAAACCCCAAAGCGGTGGGGGCAGCTTAGGAGTCCCTCTGTCACCTGAAACACCGGCCACCCATCTCCTATTGCCAGTATGTGCTTACACTTACATGGCGTTTTCTTTAGCACACTTCCCCTCCCTGCTGCCTTTGCCATGATTTTATGCTCTATTATTTTTGATTCCTTCTCATATTTGTCCCAAAGGAGCAGCAAAGTAAAGCTGAAAATGAATCCCAATAATAATAATAGAAAGCCCCTAAGTCTAGTCAGCTTTTGATTAGCCAAGCCTTTAGAAGACAAGGTGCTGTAGCAGAGGCACTGATGGTTTGGCTATAGAGTAAGTAAATGGTCGGTGTGCTGGTCATGTTTTGATAACTCTCTCCACTAATACAAGGGCTAGAAACTCATATTACCACTATTTAATTTATTCACTTACTAAAAAACTGGGCACATTTTCATGGTTATCTTGCCAGCTGGCAATAGCAGACTGACTTTGAGAGCTCTTGCTGATGACCCGTATTTCCCAGAAAAAGCAGCAGGGATACAGCTCAGAAACATCCCTAACTCACTAATTTTTTAATTACTTAATTTTAGGCCACATACTTCAAAATTAGGTTCCCTCCTGCATTACTGATTACTCTTATGCTAACACCTTATATTTGATGACGAACAGTGGATTTTTTTCAGCAATGACTACTGATATTTTTGGATAACAAAGCATCTCTCCGTATTCCCCTGCCCCTGAATATATACATACTGCGAGCTACATTCTGGCCCTAAGCAATTAATTAATAATAGAAAGCTAGCTACAGTGATTGTATCTCCACCTACTTTTATTTTTAAAATAATTCTATTCAATACACAGAAACCCATTTTCAATCTGTGAGTACATAATTCAGATCAATACCCTACTTAAGTATTGCATAGTATGCTCTCGTACTTCATAATAACCTGTCAGAATCTAGCAACTCAAAACTGCTAAGCATTTTCTCAAAAACTATACAAAATACAACTGAAAAGTCCTGTCTATCTTATTCCACTGCCTAAACATTGCTCCTTACTGTGACTTTACAACAGAAGTTATGTTGGTAGCATTTTCAAATATAAATGGAACAATACCGATAAAATATTTTTTGTTGTTTTGCCCAGTTTTACAGAGTTCATCTAACAGGCTTTCACTTACCTCTTCCCCTGATTCTACAGCTGTATTAGAGGCATATCCTTGAGCACAATATCACACTGCTTCATTATATAAGTGCAGATTGTATTTAAACACGCAGGCAGGCATGCATTTCACTTACGTAACTAAGCACATTAATTAATCCTCAGCATAATTTTTCCCTTTCCTAGCATATCTGGAAAGATTAAAAGTAATCTTCAACCACTCCCACATTTGACTTAAAAATCCCTATCAAATACTTCCTTGGGGTTTTTTTCAGGTTTGGCTTTTTGGTTTTGGTATATTTTTTTTCCCCAGAAAAAAAATGAAATTAAGAAAAAAATATTACTTTTTTCATGTACTGGAGCAAGGACCACACTGATGGATGTTTCTACTGCTTGTTCAATGATTTTATATGAATATGCTTAACACAATTTCCTAAAAAGCTCTGTTTTTCATAAATAGATACTGAGAAATGTAAACCACGGGGCGGGGGGGAGGCGGCGGGGGGAAGAAATCAAGACACAGCAGTAGTAGCGTCCACATATTTGAATTGCCCATCACAGACACACATCTCTCTCGACTGATAAAACAGGAAAGGTAGTGAATAAACAGGGTAATGCTCTGAACACAGCCCACTGGTACCCTAAAGCAGAAACCCTGTTTCCGTACCATACCTGGGTCTCAAAGCCCACTGTGTGCACACTTCAGGATTAACACACAGCACAAACTCTACAAGACTCCTTCAACGCAAATTGCTGAAGAAAGCAACCCGAAGCACCTGCCAGGGATCTTGGTGATTTTCTGCATTCTGTCATGCTTTTAATTCCGAAGTCATCATTCATTATTTAAGTGTATATGCATAAAAATAGATACCTGCTACATCGCCCACCAATGCTTGGGAACCCATTCCCATAAGGTACTTAATCCATACAGGCAGAAAGGTACATCTGCAAGTTGCTCTGCTAACCTAAACGACATACTTCGAGAAGCACAGCGAAGTCCTAAGTAGCTAACTTAATCTTTCATTCACATACCGTCTTTTCACCAGAGGCATCCCAGACCATATCAAAATCCCCAGAGGCTATCTACACTGAAGATGGCAATCACTGAACATTTTCCTCAAGGGCTGGCCCCATTTACTCATTAACTTCCTTGATAAATATTACAACTTTATAACCTTTCATGACACACTTCTTACTAAAAGGTGGATATTTTTCTGTCAAATCTTCTGTAGACAGCATCAACAATATTCCAAAGTAAATAATACCAGAAAAGTCACTACAAAGACTGATGACACAATGTCCTCAACTCCCATCAATGTGCACATGTAAAATAAACTAACATACCATTTGCAACTCAGTCTGAAATACTTTTTAAGATTACAAGGCCTATGCTTTCATCTCTCTGTGCCATAAAGCTATTATTACATCCACGGAGTCCTGTGCACTTGTTATGGACATTCAGAGCTATGCATGATTTCTAATGAAGGTCATCTTGGCCTGTAACAATATCCTAAAGAGCAAGTGGGAGCAATTCATACATCTGCCTTCAAGCCCCAGATCAACACAAGCCAGCGAGCACTTAATTCTCCATTTCATTATCAGGAATAAATGCAGTGGTACCAGATCATACTACAGAAACTGGATCTTGTTTTTTATTTTTAGGAAGCACACAAAATTTGTCAGCTGAAATTTTCCAAAAGTCCATTATCATTCCAATTCACTGTGATTTATGAACGGCAACTGGAGGTAGCACATATGATATATGCAGCTTTGAAACACAGAGAGATGTTTAGCAGACAAAAAAATATTGTATAGGTCTGTTATGCACCTATACTTCATATCAGGCTTGATTGTACGCTTCCAGGCTTAAATTCTTTGAAATACCCACCTTCTAAGACAAAAATTATCGTAACACATAAACCAAAGAAGATTTATTAGTTTCATTCGAGACAGTATTTTGGTATTTTGTTAGTACCTCAAACTGTGTGAAACGTTTTCTACCTGATATCCAAAGAAGACCATCCACCACATATCCTGCATGGCATGACAGCGATCGATCAAAGGACTGTACAAAGGTCCACTTGTTCTTCTTGGGGCAATAGCGTTCCACTGTAGGTAACACTTGACGCAATTCGTTTCTGCCCCCTACTGCATAGAGGTACTCGTCCACGGCTCCCAGCACAAAGTGTTCCCGACAGTTCTTCATTGGAGCTATCTCAGCCCAAGAGTTAGTGCGGGGGTCGTATCGACAGGCAGTTCTCACCGCACAAGTGCGCCCTGTGGAGTGCTCTGCCTCTCCGCCAGCTACAAAAAGAAAGTCTCCCATGACAGCAACACAGTGGTGGCTTCTCCCTACAGGCATAGGTGCTAGCTCACTCCAGTTTGCAATCCCTGCGATATGAACGTTCTCTTGATCTACTGGATTGAAGTATCTCAATTCCTTCACCTTACAGATTTCACGTTTTTTCCCACCGATAATGTAAAGAGTGTCTGACTGGAAGCGAGGTTTTGTCCTTCTGGTTTGCCAAACTGGCTGTGCATAGACGCTCTGGTGGTAAGCCAAGGCCTCATTAATAAGTGCTGTCGCACTTTCACTAGCTTGGACAAGAGGATGAGAAAGAGCTACGGTATGCAGTGTATCCACATCCATAAGGCCAAAGCGGACATACTGGAGGAGTTCATCCATGTACTGGTAGCGGCAGTTGTGTTCCAACCACCTCACAGCCAGCTAAAAGTGGGGGGAAGGAAGGGAAAAACAAGACACCAATTATTTGTGTACAATTCTGTCAAAATTTGATCTTTTGAAAATTGCTTGCATTCCAAGACGAGCTACATACTTGCCTCTGTAGTAATATCAATCAATATAAAAAGCAGACACGAAAGCATGTGAGTCAACATAAAAGATACCTACTAAAGCTCCATCTATAATATACATAAAAGCATTGTATTGCACCAGTCCCCCTAAAGAATTTCCACAGCATTACCAGACTGCAATACTGCTATGTGGTACTCTTGCTGTGCAAACTGTTAGTGATGCTGTAGGAGACCACAATATCCCAGAATCAAGCTGCTGGAGCAATAATATAAATGTAAGGACTATGTGGTCACTGGAGACCGCAGGTACACTAGAAAGAAAAGTAAGATTACAGTTAGATGATTAGAAAGAAAAGCCCTTTCTCCCCTCCATCTTTCATTCCATTTATGACAAAATATTGAAGGAATATAACAAAATACATACAAAATACTTCAATATTTTTTCTTCCTTCTTCATTTATTTTATTCATAAAGTGGAGAGAGGTGTAAAGGGACAGAAATTAAGGCAGAGAAGAGAGAAGCAGAGAAAAGGCTCTGCTGGTTTGGGACTGACAGAAAGCAGCAAGAAAGACTCTAAAACTGTTCAGCAACTGCAGCTGGCATCAACAGCCAAAATTAAACATAGCCTTTAAATTACATAAAGCGTATTGAATCCAACCAACTCTAAAAAGAGGCTAGAAAGGGCCTAAACCATTTCAAGAACTGTTGTGTAACCTCCAGAGATGAAGATGCCCAAACTTCCTCAGTAAAACCATTCCCATGCTCAGCTATCCTCTCAGATTTTCCTTTTACCTATGCAGGAGCTCTAAACCCTTCAACTCATTGCCCCATTTTCCACCTTTGGGTTCATATTCCAGAGCTCAGGAACCCCCAGACCAATCCTTGAAATTGATCCATCCATACAGGACGAAAAGCAGTTTACTGCCTTCCTTTTCACCTCCACCTCTGATGCATTTTAATATGTGTGTTGTGATTTCTTCTTTTCTGAATGAAAAAGTCTCTCAATCTATCTTAGGTCACATTTTCCAAACCTCTGTGGCTTGGCTCACAGTTCTCTGTTATTGAAAGGAAATCACACTCTTTCTTAATGTTTGCTGCTGCAAACTGGATATAATCTTCCTCTTAAGGCTGTAGTAGTAGCAAATAGATTGGAAGGATCTCTTTGATTGTAACAATCTACGCCATTCTTGTTTGTACATCACTATACAAGACTGTTGGTGCACTATGATATTGCTGATTTATATTTAAGCTTATGATGGAGTACTATTCCAACCTCTTTTTTCTGCAGAACTCCACAAAGTGTCACCCTTTCTGTGTCATTACTGAACTCTCTACTATTTACTTCAGACTGCTGCTCCAATCTGTCAAGATCATTCTCAATCCTAATTATGTTTTCAAAAGTGCTTGAAGACCATTCCACCTTCTGACTGTCTGAAAACAAACCCCATATTATTCTTTCATCCAAGTCATTAACAAAGACAATGACTAGTTTTGGATGAGGACAGACTCCTCTACATGATACTTCATTTCATCCTGACAAAGAACTCGTGGAGCAGGAGTTTCTAACTAGCTGTGCAATAAGAACGGTTTCAGCTAAAACTTCCTGCCCTGTACTGCTCATGGGAATGTCACATGCAGGAGCTGAAAAGAAAGGCTTCTGTTACTTATGGCTTTCATATATGCATGGGGTATCAAATTTCTTGCTGCTTCTGTATTCTGTCAGAGAGGGAAGATGACAAACCAAAACCATGTTCTTATTAAGATTAATTTGAAACACTTTTTCTCCACTGTGCTATTCAACCCCTGTGAAACAACAGATCAATGAAGGGCATCAAAAATTGCAACAGTAGTTCAGTCAGTTAAATGCTGCAGGGAGTTTCAAAATGTGCATCAGCTATATGTATTGAGACTTGCTAGTAAAAGTTGTTAATTCAATATATTTGAAAGTGTTTATGGACTTGAAATCATTGAAAATATTCATATGTTCTAAATGCACCAAATCCATGTGTCAGGTGTCTCCTACTGAGTGGTTTTAGGCAACTCCCTACTCCATGTCTTAGGCCATGTGAAACATCCCTCAAAGTCTTCAGAGGCACTTAGCTCTCATCATTGACTAGACACTTGAAATTGAAGTGGAATTGAGACTATCTTCATCATGGTGAAGACACCAACTGAATTCATATCAACTGAATGATGTGTAGGTTGCTACATTAAAAGAGAAGAATTTACAAAAACTGAGTTCTTATCTGTCATCACTTGCATCCAACAGATTGGTTTCTTTTGCTTCTAGTACATGCCTTCACTCACATCTAAAATGGCATTGTGGAGGTATCACCTGTGCTATAATGACAGACATTACAGACTCTTAAAAGACATACACTGATGTAAACCTGGTCTTGGTAACCACAAGGCTTTTAAAAGGAAGTTTAAAATTAATGCCTGTTAATATCTTAGAACTTCACTCTTCCTCTTTCCTTTACTGTCCTCCCTCCCGTCCCCCAATAAATACTATCTAAACACACAAGCAACACTACATACATTTATACCTTTCAAAGACACAGTATCTGCATTCATTTCTGCATATGGGATGTGTGACGATCTGCAGCACAAGGGATGGACATTGCCATTACAATACATTTTCTCTGCTGCATGAAGTTTGGCAAAAGCAACTTGGTTTATGCTGAGTTTGGTCTGTACTGAGAATATTCCTGGAGTTGTAAAAAATGTTTCACTGAAACCAATAATGCTTAACGTTTCTCTAAAATGATAGAATTTCTAAACCACCACAGTGATGGTGCAAAGTGATACAAAGATTCCATTGGCACTAATAGGAGACGTACAATCTATTCCCAGTCTTGAACCAAAACTTTTTCCGTCCTTTCCTACACTATTTCATCCCCACTCAGCTGCCCTGCATCTTTATTTATGAAAACTTTTGAATCTTCCTAATTAAATTTATTGCAACCTCCTTGGGATTCTCTACATGCTGCACCAAGAGGTATCTTTGGTCTACGCTACTTCCACCTCTCCTTTCTGACAAGCAACTGCAACAGCAATGCGGGGGGTAAGGTGAATCCCAGGCTGTCTTTTGTGTAGGTTGCTACTGGCTCTTACCAGACTCTGAGGTCAGTTTGCAGTGGAGTACTGCAGTTTACCGTATTAATTTAGAAAGCAGGGCTAAGAACCCTGCACATCACTATATCACCTGGATGGTCTGTCGGCATCTGATAATCAGCAGAGAAGCTCTACTGCATCTTAGGGAGGCAAATATAACTCTTGTGAACATATGGCAGAAATGCAAACTTCCATGTAAGATATCAGCAAACATCTGTATATTTATCAATGCAAGTTCTACCACCTTTACTCAGTTTTTGTTTAATCCAGACTTAGGAACCTGGTGTCTACATAGAAACTCCAAAATTCCCCCCATCTATACACTAATTATAGCACCTATTTTTTAGCCTCTCTGGCAGTAGTGATTAGCAACTATAATCAATATTAGCAAAATAAACTCAAAGCCATTATACGCTTTATGACACTGCAAGGAAAGACATTCAGGCTTCTCTAAGGAAATGCCAACAGCACTTGAAATTACAACTGTGTTTAAAACGCAAACAAGTAAGCAAGCAAAAAAAAAAATAGACCATTCACAGTTTTGAGGTTTAAAATATTTGTATCGCTGTTAAATAATTTACAAAAATAAGGAAAGACTCCTACTCCTAGTGCCCTATAGGCAAATTCTGTTTAAACTGCTAGAAGCTTCTTTTCTATTAATTTTAATGTATGAGTGTGAGAGAAACGGAAGCTACAGCCTAGTGCCTATATCAACTTTAATAAATAATATATTTTGCCATATTCATCTTCTAAACTAAGTAAATGACAAAAGTAGACCCTCAGAAGGACAAGATTTTCAAACCAGATTAATTCTCTTATTCTAAAGCCTTAACCCAAAGGATTTTCCTTCTCCAAGGTTACATTACTTGATTTAGCAATGGAGTACATTCTCAAAACGTGGAAAGATGAAAAATATATTGTGGCACAGTTGGAGCGTACATCTAAGCCCACCTGCATGTAGGATTGTGATTTCATTGCATTTCCAACAGCTGCTTCTGCTTTCAGCATAGTGCTTCGACAGTCCATTTCCCAGAGCCTCAGAGCATGGTCCTTCCCTCCCTGCTGCTAATGGTGTAGGTACTACATACATACCACAGCCAGAGAGGACACAGAGGCAGTGGAGGTTAAAGCTGATTTAAGAGTTTCACTCCTGTTGAGGATAGCCCTGCAGTAAGTAGTTACCTGGTCTTTTGGGCTGCCAGCTATCCCAGGAACCAAGAGAGGCGGTGTGCCTGTGCCTTGCCCATTCAACACCCCCCTGCGATCCTTCTCACGCCACTCTGCTGGGAAAGGCGCCAGACCTTCACTTGACATCACAGCAAGTTTAGTAACCAGAAAAGCCAAGCTATTTTATGAGTGCAAAAACTTCGACATACTCATTAGACCCAGGTTCACTTGGAAACTACTTTAAGTCACAAAGTCAGCGTCAGGGAAAGTTTATGTCCACAGTATTCTGAGAAAGAAAACGCTCCTCTAAGCCTGCGCTCTGTGAGAGGCAGGGGCCATGGGAACTCCATTAAAGTCCTCCTGGTCTGCTCTTTAGTTGATGTATTCATTTTGTAGCCCTACAGACTGCAAAGGAATTATGCTAGTTTATACCATCTAAGGTCTCTAATAACTGAGATGAAGCCCAAAAGTGACAGCAGCAGAAAAAATGAGGAGTTCAGAGGTTTGGGGTTTTTTTAGCAACAACAAATAAAAGGAAACATTAAATTTATAAGGTTTCAAAACAATGAGTTCAGATATATTCAACACAAATTATCCGATTTCTGCCTGACAATCTGATGATAATATATACCAGGGAAAGGGAAAGAACCACAAATCTCTTCTTTCAACACAAATCTCACCTGAGCAGTCCTTCTGTTGCTTAACATAGGCAAAAATTTTCAGCCAGAAAAAAAATCAGATTAATATCTTTGTATCATTAGCATATTGGACAGTGCTACAGATCTGCTCCTATTGATCGTTAAGCGAAGAAGAGTCGTGAAAGCAACACAGTTACTACAGCAATCACTTTAAGGCACCAAGGGAACTTCAAAAAGCAAAACTTTGACTTTACTAGTCCAGTGTTTGAGAACAGTAGAAATACATATTTTGGTTGTAAACCTGCACATGCTTTGGCCTTTTGTTGGATTTTATGTAACTTGGCAAGCCTCAGGTGCTCCAGACTGGAACCTCTTGCCTCAAAACCACCGTCTGTCTCAGTTGGCTATTGTCAACACCACCCTGGCTCTGCAAATCTCAAGTCCAGGAGCAGAATCTATGGATAAACCAGGACATTTACTAAAGCTCTGAAACAAAGTCCACTGAAGGCTATGGAGGAACCTCCACCTTTTTAAAATGAACAGGGATTTCAAAAGGGCCTGAATTTGGATCTCTAAAGTGTCTTATTAGTCTTCTCTCTCTCTTTCTCCAGAGACTACAAAGGACAAAACCCAAAGGGTTTAGGATATTCATTTAAGCATTTTATTTAAGTAAGGTGAACTAAATTGGTCTGTATCACCCATTTAAGGATAAAAACACATGGGTGAAGAATTCTTGCTGGGAAAAAAAAGAACACCACACACACACACACACACGCTTTTTCAAAGTCATGAGTTGCATGTGAATATTTTTAGAAGTTAGTAACTAACCACACAGCACAGCCTCCAGACTCTCTTTGCAATCCTATCAATCAGGTACTACCTTACAGTTGTGGGCAGCAGGGAAAATGAGTGGCTCAAGCCTAGATGCAGGAGAGCCTTAAAGATAGAAATCTTTTTCTTCTTTTTATTTTGAATTAAAAATGTGCATAAAAATAAGACTGTAATGAGCTGTATGTAGAACAATCAAAATTATGAGGTATTTGCATTTCTTTTGCACCTTGAGCCAAACAACTACAAAATTATGCATAGGATTCTCTCAATCTGAACACAGTAAATATTAATAATCTCTGAATCAGCAATGAAATGGCTTTTGCCCCTGAACCCTGAAGAGAGACTTTCCAACTCAAAAAGTTGTAGTACAGTGACTGAGACCATATTTACAAGGCACCGAGCTGAGGCATATGTGTGTAGCGTGTGAAAATAAAGCTGTGCCATCCCCCACCCTCTTTACACAGAGGCATTTTAAAATTACCTGTTTGTCAGTTTTACAAATGTGTGTCTACGTAAGCAGCCCCCTGTGTGGCGCTGCGTTAGCAAGCAGGCACACTTTCATTTGCACATTCTGATTTTACAATCAGAATTAAAACACTTGCTCTGTTCAGGGTGAATTGATAAACAGGGATTTTAAAATTTCTTTTTTTTTTTTTTTTTAAAGTGAAAAATGAAAGAAAAATGTTCCTCTAGATGTATTATGCCTTTGGGCTCCATTTGAGGGAAGGGGAAAAAAGACAGAGAAAGCTACTGTGAAGGTCACAGAGTGAAAGAACTTCCTCAGGGCACAGAATAAATTAAATCCCAAGGAAAAAATAAAATGTGATTTCCAGAGTGTGAGGCACAAACTCAAAATGACAATGATTGACAGCCAAACTATATCCGTGCAATATCGAAGACTGCACGTTCTCATTTACCTCAGTGTAGCCAGCAAGCGCCCATTAAACATCCGTCTGATGCCCAAATTAACCTTCTTGGCAAACTGAAAGAGGCACAAACTATCATAATCAACCTTTCATTATCACAGCAGCCTCTAGTTAAAGGGTCAGAATAATTGTGCCATCAGAGCCCTGATTGTTTTCAATCAACAGACGACTGGAGTGACAGCTCAGTGATGGAGTAGTTTGATGAAACCGCACCAGGCCTAATCAGAGCAGATGAAAGGAAGGCATGATTGGTGCAAATGAACAGTCGTGCCTCTCTTTTTCATTTACAATCTGAAATTACTCTTAAATTTACAGGGTTTTTTCTCCCTTATGAGTACCTCTGAAAGAATGTTTGACTTATTATGAGTTCTGACAGTGCAGAGTTATAAAACACAGGTAGGGTTTTCAGCCCAGGCTTTAAGTGGGTATTCAGCATAATTTTAACAAATTCACTCTTGAAAAGCACAAAATGACTAAAGACTTCCAATGACCTAACCTTTCAGTGCTGTTTGATTAGCAGAACAATTTATCACGGCTCACATTCTTCATGATAAGAGAAGATTAAAAAAAATGGGCAAGGATCTCTTGCAAATGTTTTCTCATAGCCAATATATTTATTCCATTATTGCTCTCCTGTTCTCTCTCACACATACACACAAAAAAGAAAAAAAAATTAAAGAACACTGCATTAATAACCCTTTTCCTCTTAGAATGAATAACGGAATCCAAGCAAGGGATTGTTTGGAGATGAAAGCAGAGACCAATTATCATGCCACTGACAGCATCAATATTTAGTTTTCTGGTGGGTTGTGTTGTTCATTCCCACATTCTAAAGGATGGGAAATTAATTGATCCCACTAGGTGTTTCTTACCTTACTCATCAGCACAGAATCAGAGTGCCTCACAAATGGGGGCGGGGGGGGGGGGGGGGGGGGGGGAGAGGAACTGCAGGCTGCTTAGGCAAAATTTGGAAAGAATGGAAGATTCAAGTTTCCTTCAGCTACAGTTCACTTCCCCTCCCAGCCTCACCCAGCTCCAACCACATGGGTTCCCATCCCGACAACGGCACTGTAAGGAAGGTGCAGTAAATAAAGAGAACCTCTTTGTACCTCTGAAGGAAGCAAGTATTTCAAATGACAAGGAGTAAATCTTCTGTTCTGTGATCTTGGTCATCATCAGACGTTCTCTAGTCTGTCAAGCATCACAAAACGCACACCAATGTTCAGGTCAGCATAGCAAAACAAAAAAGCAGCTTAGAAGCAAAGTAATATTTGCCTGAAGGGGGAGTAGATAGAGAAGGCTGATCCCAACATGAAAGGCTTTTAAGAAATTTTGTTTCCTGTACCTTTTCGTCACACTACAGAATGGACGTTTTAATTCCTTAAAAGTTTGGGGCTGTAAGCAGAATATTCATCTGAGTGGAAAACACACAAGTGCCCTCAGCTGAAGCAGCTGTGAGCAGGCTTGCACATCCTTGTGGACACAGAGGATGCCATTTTCACTTGTTCCTGTTTAATTTATTGAAGTCTACTGTTGATGTAAGCAAGCTGAAAGGACAAGGCTCTCTGGTGCTCTTTCTTTGTACAGTGAGGAAAGTCTTACTATCCTCAGGTAGCATGAAAGCTCCAACCCAGCCCAATTAAGGAAGCTCTATTAGCTCCAAGTCTTAGATAAAAGAAGCATGACAGAAGTTGCCCAGTCTGCCAGTGATTTGGCAAGTACTTCCCCCGACAGTGCTTCCACTCGGTTGACAGCTGTTTCACCTTTCCTCTTGTTTCAAATATTAAAAGACCCAACCTTTTCCAAGTATAAAGACACTGTTTACAATATACATATGGATTTAGTGAACTCTTGGGAATGACCCCAACACATTCCTAACATGCCAGTGAAGAAGGGAAGTAACAGCTTGGGAAGCTGCTACCACATACTTTGCTGGATGGAGCAGAGAGAAGGCTCAGAAGCAAACATGCTTCTCCCTGCCAAATAGCAAAGTCTCACATTCACATTTCCCCACCACGAGGATCACACCACATATTCAAAGACACTGTCATTCTACTATTTGGCCCCAACTCCTACTCAGCCATCCCCACACTAGTGCTAGACCCCTGCTTCAGTAGTGGCACCAGCTTTGTGTAGAAGGGGGCCCCTGAAGTGCATTCCCAGACTGGAGTCTGAGAGCACCGCTGGCAGGAAAGACAAAACGTGCATCCTTCCAGACTCAGCCGTAATCACTGCCATCCAGTCACAGACCCAAAGCTTCACAGACAGCCAGGGTTTGGAGGACTGAGGGATCAGACAGTAGGCTCAGGCAATAGAGAGGGAAGCCAAATATGAGTTATGACTTCAGGAAATACATGGCCCAAAAGGAAGATTAGAGTACCCCAAGGTTCATTAGATCTGGAAAGCGAAAGCACTTGTTAGTGTACGTCCCCCTGACCTCTTATCAGTCTCCGCAAAAGTTGCAGTGGATTTGTCCAGAGTACTACTTTAGGAAGCTCTTGGTCTGCTAAATAAGAAGTGCTATATCTCTTGGTTGGAGTTTTGCTGGTTTGGGATCTATATGATGTCAAGATGACAACCTGCAACTTTCAGAACACCAGCCCTGTAAGCCACTATCCAAGACACGGAAATTTGATTTTGATCTTTCAGCACTGAATAACAGGCAGCAGAGTTGTTGGCCAAAGTCTCTCTAGCAGCACAAATGATGCCTTTCGTGATATTATACAGCGATTAAAGTAGAGGTACATAATGCAGCTGTACTAATAGCAAACATTTATCAAAATTAATGGCATTAAAGTCAATCACAATGTATTAAAAATACTCCTCAATTTTTCTCAAGTGCTGATAAGATCTATCATCTTAAAGCATTTAAGCTGTAAAGCATCAACCACCAGTTGCCCGATTTCCTCACAGGGCTGCTAGACAAAAATATTGTCCTGCACAGTCTTCAACAGGTACATGGGGATACATAACCTACATGTCTTCGGTAGGTTTCTTAGTCATAATTAAACAGCTCCATTAGTAACAAGTTTCACAGCTGTATTTCCGTCTCAGAAATTTTTAATAGACGTTTCCACACGACATCCTTCTGAGGAAGGCAGGAATTCTTCATACCAAAGATAAACTCTCCACCAACCAAATCCAGTCCCTTGCATTCTCATTCCAGTGCTTTACCGCAAGCTTTCTTCCTCCCTCCCTAGTGCTACATAATGATACTGGCCTTCCCAAAAGGGACATTATTTTATCAAAAAGGTTGTGAAAGAGCTACTGTTAGTTTCATTTTTTATGTATGTGTTTCCTATGAAACATATAGAAAAAAATGTCAGTTTTATAATAACTAGTTAAGAATAGAATGTACACTTTTCCAATTGTATTCACTTTTTTTTTAAACACACTTTATCCAATGCATTTATTTTCCCATTTCTTATATTTACTGGAAATGAGACTAGACAGAAGCCTACCTAGAAGACATTGACTAACCTCACTAAAAATATTTCAGCTTTTTAGACCTGCAATAACTATGATCAAAAATCAGTTTTACAAAAGGCTAGCTGAACTACATTAATATATAACATTATATATGGTAATGAATCATATTATATTAAAACAAAGAATTGTTATAATGGAAAAACTAAACTTTTCATCTACTCGAGCTCAAAGTGAAGTAAGGTAGAGACAGAAGGTAAACTCTCAGCTGTTGTAAATTATCACAGCTCATGGAGGTTTGCCATTTTACACCTTCTGGGGAATCTGAACTTCAAAATTATATAGCACTTTCCTTCCAAGTATCTCAAAGCAATTTATAAGCAGTAAAACTTGAGCTTCTCTGAGAAGTGTACATTTCAACCATTTTCCCAACATGGGAACTAAGAGAGAGAAAAATTAAGTGAGATAACAGAAGACATCAATGGTACAGCTGACATGTGATCAAAGTCTTCTGTGCACTCAAGCTGTCCACAGCTGAGTCTCTTTATTTCCACAGGATTTTGGTAGTGGAGTTTTTGTGCTCCGTGCCACAGAATGAAGCCTGGTAAGATGCAGCTATCTGAAACTGAGAAGAAAATGGATCCCTAAATACCATCTGACAAAAGTATTTGAGATATTTTTGCAGCTGAAAAGTACACCTCCATACAGGCAATAAAACACTGCATTTTTTCTTAACCTTCTTGGAGCAGCAAAGACAAAACTATCCCATAGAGTGCTTCAAGAGAACTCTGTTCTTGTGTGATCAAGTCCTCAAACCATGGAGTAGTTTCCTTCAGAGTAATTTGGAGCTTCTCTACAAAGGCAGACCTACAAATGTGCTTCTTCCATCTAACTCATTCTTCTGCTATGACAGAAGGACAAGCAAGATCCAGTGCAAACCCAAGCAATAACACTCCATATGTACAACTGTGTATTTAAAACCTGTATGAACTAGTGTGTAGTCCCTGTTGCAACAGACTTTACAGCTACCCCACTACTGACAACCACTCTATTTTCCTGTGCACTGCAATGACTATCACACCTGGGAGTGTACACAGCTAAAATAAATGAGCTGGGATTGATCACACTGGAAAGGCTCTACTTACTCCTGCAATCAAAGTAAATTTTGTTTTAACAGGATCATCAGAAAGGAGTGTGCAGGGTGACAATCTATCCAGAACAAAGCAAAGCAAAGCAACAAAACGAAACCCAAAATGTGGCATCTGGACAGAGAACCTCACCTTTTCCTTTCAAACAGGTCCAGCCACAGACAGTGAGAAGTGACAAGCAAGTCCCACCCCATCATAAACATTCCTAAAATGTAGCTTCACAGGTTCCTAAAACCTATGAAGCCTAATAGATCTGCCTCTCTTTAATAGCTGGATCAAATGCCATCCATTTTCTAATGCATCACAAAATGCTTAAGAGTTTGGACCCTCCATCATTTGTTGTGATGGAAAACCAACATTGCTAGGTGCTTTATCTCTGGTAAGTTTTTCTGAAGTTGCAATGAACATATCTCTTCATAAACACAGCTGTCTAACTAGGGCTCTTAACTGTGATTTGATTTCAGTTGAAGGAGCAAAGTTTATGATAGCATTTCTCTTTACTCAAACAGCGTGAGGACAGAGCACACGGGAGGTGGAAGAAGAGGACCTCCTGCAGCCAGCAGCCATTATTTCAAAATCTAGAATTGCTCATTTTTGGTTTTAGAGGAAACATCAAATGCACTGAAACTTTACATAGCCACACTTAGCACTAAAATAAGTTGCTGATACATAATTATAAGTGGAAATGACAATCTTTCATCACCCAATACACATTGTTTTTATTGCTATTCCTCTCATTATTTTTCCCTCTGAAATACATTTTAGAATATAGCTGTTCTCTGCAGAGACAGGAATCTACAAGCGTTCACCAGTAAAAATTGTTTAGACAATGAAATAGGCACAAAATCAACAAAATTCTATAAAAAATGCAATTCAGCTCTGTGAAAATTAGTCTAAATGGTTCTTGAAGGTAAAAAGATTCCTATTCCTTTCTTCCCTATTGTTAGGGCATCATTTTCTACAGATTTAATAAGCAAATCCAACAAATCACGTAAAAATGTATCATTTTCTATAATAATCCTGACAACAGCTATACAGGACTTGTATGTCATTAATATCGTAGGTCACACACAAAAATGTACATCAAAGCACATACTCTCCTTAATAGGTTTGTATATATGTATGCTCTCAACATACCATGTTACTACAAAATCACCAAGGTCAATTTTTCAAAGTGAAATCACCTGGTGGTTTTATTTATTTTTTTAAAATGAGTGATATCACCAGCACCTTCACAAGACCTTTATTTCTATTTTGTTCTGCTTTACTATTTTAATGAACCAAATAAGCCCTTTGACAAGGACAGTGTCAGCTTACCCTTCTGGGTGTCACAGCTTTCTCCCAGCTACTTCACCCCCACAGTTATCAAACATTAGCCACTGAAGTCCATGTTACGCATTAGTAAACCCGATTTTTCAACTCTGAAGCACTGCTAGAACCTCATTTTGATATGGACAGGCCCACTAATATTAACTGTGGGAACGTTTAGGCGTTTTCCTGTCAGCAGACAATTTACTTCTGCTTTCTCAAGTCCCATGAAGAATGTGCCTCAGAGGACAGCATGACAACAACAAAGTTACGTAGGTATTTTAGGAGTTGGTATTTCTTTTGGCTGATTTTTCACAAAGGGATATTTTTTCTCCATTGCTTTTTTAAATATAAAACCAACAAGGAAGTACACTAGCAGAAGCTCACTCAGCTTTTTTGAGAAGAGAATAGTTTCCCTTTTTAATCAAATCACTTCTTCTCAATGATGTCAATTTTATTGACTTTGATTTAATCCCCACATGATAGGCTTCAGATTAATGCAGGACTTGTATTATTTTTAAGTGATGAGTTAATTTTTCGAAATCAACCAATTGTCCTAAGAATGTTATTTCTTTTAAAAAGAGACTTAAACACCGAGAGCCACATTAGTAAATGCTTTTAAGATCCCAAACGTATCTCATGAATTGGGAATGTCAGAACTTCCTTACTACAAGATTAAAACAAACAAATTTATTATTTAAACCAACTAAATTACATGTGAAGCAAACTGAGACAACTGCAACTGCTAAAAGGTGAACATCATAGAATTCAGACCTATATGGTTTCACAGGAACACTAAAATAGGGTCCACCCTAAAGGAGCAGTCTGAAAGCTTTTCAGCACAGATTCTTACGTCGGAGACTGTGATCTTTCCATCTGTCATTATTATCCCACATACACCTCTAGACTGGAAGCCACTTCACAGTGGTGCTTCTTAAGATCTTTTTGACAAATGTATTTGTTGTAATTTCTTCCATTTCTTCCTGGCACGAGGGAACCCAAGGTGATCTAAGGAGTATAAGGACCCCTTCGTCGTAAGGCAATGAAACCCCCAGCTCTGCAGCTCATTTGCACATCTAGAAGCTGCCAAGGGTCTCCCTGTTGGAGTAAGCAAGGATGTACAGGAGTGCTACTGCTTTTCCATCTCCTTGCCTCCTCACTATCCTGGAGCCACTAGTGTCCTGGTCCTGGGGCAGGAGCGATAGCAAGGGACAAGAGTTAGCCAGATCTCAGCAGTCATGCTGAACTAACCTACTTAACAGCAGGTCTAGATATACGAGTGCAAATTTACTTCATCTAACTTTACACACTTAGTTTAGGTACTTAGCTAGAATCCAGTTTTGGGGTTATCTTAACACATTGATGACAATTTGTATGGTTTTAGATAACCTGGAATGCAATTTTCTTTCTCCATCTTCTTTGGCTCCATAGTTACAAATAGACGTAATGCTTCTCCAGCTCCCAAAGGAAAACTTATTGAAATATGGAGCTGGGAATTCTCAAAAGAGCTTCCCATTTTCTATCATTTTTCCGCAAGCTTAAACTAACATTTGTGTCTCAATGGAAGACATTAACTAAGACAGTCACAACAGACTGCCTCATTTGATCATACATGGTATCTGCTGGTTTTAAACTTTATTTATGTTCTTTTCTTTAACTTAAAAATGAAAGCAATGTGTATTTCCAACCACGCCTGGCTTTCACAACAGCCAGAGAAACTGTCTTTTATGTAACTATATACCTGTGTATTAATACAATTATACTTCAGTTAACCTCCAATAGATCACTGCCACGAAGAGCATAACAGTCAACACAAACCCCTCCATAACAGACTCATTCAAATGCAGAATGCAAGATCACAGAAGCACTCTTGCTGTGTGCACACCTTGGTGTCCTCTTCTGGCTTTCCAAATCAAAACACACATCCATTACTTAGCTGAAGAAGTGACCTAAATTGAAGAGCTGTGGGCACAGCAGCCTTCCTAAATACTGGTGTGATGCCCTGTGCAGTTCTGAAGTATATCTGGGATAAATAAGGTGAGGCAATATTATTGCAGGACACTGAGGCAAAAGTAATGCCCTCCAGTAATGCTCTATTGCTCACAGCAATACCAGCAAAATAATCAAGTTTTCTGACTGGAACTGACATGTATCAAAAATAAAATTAGAAGAACACACAGTTGCTCCTAACAAAAAAACCTAGTTTTAATATAGCAAATCCCTTTTTATACTGCTATACTTTATAAATAACAGTAACAAGATTGGCTAAGATTCAAAAAATAACAGGTAGAAACTTTCAAAAGTTCAGAACAAAAGCATATATAAAGTTCGCAAAACGTTACTGTAAAGGACAAGATTAAGAGCCCATTACATTTAAGCTAAGGCAGGCAAAGGGAGAAGGTGTTTCATAAAGTAAGGGGACAGTGCCAACAGGGGCAGCATTCATTTTCACTGTAAGCCAAAATGCCATTACTATTACAAATGATGCAGAAGTCATATGAAGTAAAACGTGTGTGACCTGAGCACATCAGCAGAGCAGAGCATGAGATTCAGCTGCCTACATCCCCTGCCTTGATCCACTGTAGCCTGCATGAACCCTGTCTAGTCTGCAGCTCCAGTAGACACTGATCTCCTTGCAGATGCTGGGCCACAACTGCCAGCTTGGCCTATATATAAAAATGCTGCACGTGCCTATGTTTATAAAAATGAATCCCACACAAATAGTCTGGAGTGGCTGTAAGGAGTATTACTATTGCACACAGTCAATTCAGGTGAGATACCTGTGATTATGAGGATTAGCCTTACGAAAAGGAAACCTACTTCCTATGATAGGTTATGTTCTCACACTATTTTTATTTGAGGATAACTACGTAATCTTGCTTGCAGCTAGTCATGATACACAATACAACCATGACAGATCCAGCACAGTGGATACTGGGATTCAAGGGTGGCTCTTTGGCACTTTTATATAGACTACTCACGAAAACGGTACTAAAAAGGGGGTGAAAACACAGCAAAACACGCATGGGAAATATGCTAATTTTCCCATATAGCCTCACCAATTCACCTCGGCCTTGATATGCATCAAACTCCTTTTTTTCTCTCCTATGCCTCTCCTGATGAGAGACTGACAGCCACATTTTAGTGTGGTGGTTTTCTACTTAGGGTAAATACTCACTAGGGACGAGCATTAGACCACCAGACATGATTTCGCTTATTGCCCAAGAGAGCACTTAAGCTTATTTCTTGAACAGTGAAAGGCTAATATACTGTTTAAACACAATGTTGATTACTGAGATGCTTTCCTTCACTTACTATTTTATGTCGTTACTTGTTTTGCAGTAAAACTTAAGTTCACATTTAGCACGGCACTTAGTCCACATTTCATCAAAACATATGTATACTCCTGAGAAACATGAATTTTGCTCTCTCCATATTAAAAATTGTTCTGTTGAATCAAAAGATTGACAGAAAAAAAAATCAGGTACTGCACTGAAGGAATGGCAAGCTTGTACTGGAACATGACAACCCACTTTAGAAACTGCTGTTCTGCATAGGAAAATGTGGGCATCACTGAAGATGTATGGAAGATGTCTGTGGGCTTGTCTTCAGCAGAGACCTGTTCTATCATAACAGCCTGCTACAATGTGTACACTGCAAAATTTCCTACAGTACTGAACTCTGTGGGATTTCTGCTGGAGAATACTTTGGGCCCTCCACAAATGCCACCAGGAGATTCAATACGGAGCTCCAGTATAAGAAAAGGCGGTTGAAAATAGGGCAGTTTACTCTTCCTTAGAAAAGGATAAACAGGACTGTAATAAGAAAATTGGATTTATACATTTATTATTTTTATAAAATAGATGCTTAACAACTCATATTGACCTGTAACACTGTAGTCTTCCTGTCTCTTATTTTTCTACTTATTTAAGCAAAGACGCTTCTCTAATACAGAGACCAAAGACTGATCTTGCACATCACATCCAGTAACAAGAGGAATAACTAGTGCTACACTTTTGTATGTGGAACCATCTACTTTATGAACACAAGTTCACATGTTGCACACGAGGAAGTTAACAGGGCTAGAATGTCTTGGGAGCCCAGCTCTGGAAAAGACACAACATAGTTGCGTGCTTTCTAGCTGAATAAACTACTCATGCAGTTTTAGCTACCAATTTTTCCTGGATTGCTTGCTTATCAGTTGATTACCAAGAAACTGAGTTGCATAACAAAGTAAAACACCAAGTAAAAACTCCTAACCTTTACTCCAGAGGAAGTATTGGCAAATACTAAAACTGATCTATTTTTAATGTTAGCTGTTTAAAAAAAATATATATCCTTTAACAATGTACTTAGCCAGTAGCAGAGAAGGAAGAAACTAATCTATACTGATCTCATGTTAAGGTTTTTTGCCAAACGTGATTCAAGAGTTCACCTTGGATCAAGTGCGGTATTTAATACAGTATCTTTTGACCAATGTACTGCTGGGAGACAGAATGATCTAGTAGATATTTCTATCTGTAACTATTAGTATGATCCTTGAAATATGAACAGTTAAGCCTTATGACAGTGAAGCTTTTAATGAAAAACATGATAAGGCACAAGTATATTACAACTAAGGCTACCATCGTTTTTTTACTTAAATCTTTGGCTTGCTTTCTACTTGCTAAGGTTCCAACAAGAAGGCCTCTACTGCTAGATTTCTCTGAGAACACGTTCTGTCTTACAGGGTTGGTTACCTTTCAATTATCAAGGGAAAGAATTCATCTGCTTCCTTAAAGTAGAGCCAATGAGCCTTTCCAGTAATGGTCAATTATGAAAAGATTCACTTTTCACTTCATGATAAACTAGACGTTTATGTCCTCATCATGACCGTTTCCTGTGAAAAAAAGCATTCCATACAGCTCATGATGAGGAAGAAAAATACCAATGAATTTGCTTTTTTTCCCTCCAACTTCTTCAGGGTTCCTCCTTGGTCTTCTTCATTATTTTGTTTAATCCTTTCTTCCGTGTCACTGCTTTAAGTTTACTCACATTTTAAAGCAGCTGACAAATCACATATTTCATACATACAAAATCATATTTCATAATCTCACGTTAGTAAAATGTAAAAACTCAATATGCAAACAAATCCTATGCAAATGTCAACTAATAGTCATTGTTACTAGCTTAGCCAAGCTAAAAAAAACCCTAATGATGGAGACTAGTAAATTGCTCCAATTTCACAGCCTACAGAGGTTTTCTGGTGGGCTCTCTTTTTGTTGTTTATTTAAGAAACACCTCATTATATTCCTTGTCTATTGTCTCTGCCAAAAATAAGACACGTACATCAAGCCAAAGAGTTTCGTAAGATTTTAAGAGGTAGAAGAAGAAATGAACCATTTTGTTTGTCCACTTTACCCTGGTTTGGAAGTCACATTTTTCTGTCTGAAAGAATCAACAGGAATTACCGTAGTACTCTACATTAATCCACATCCTAGTATACTGACATTAATATTACTGTTTAACTTTCTCAAACTTGTTTTTTTCAAGGTTATATTTCACCCTATTCACTAAAATAGGGCAATTATGAATTGGTAGTCTAACAAAAATCCAAAACGTGCCAGATATGAGCTACAGTTACTTCAGTTCAAATCACATTCAAGCATCACTGTGTACACATTTTGATGCATTAAAATAACTGCCTTAATCTTTATATGCATTAGGATCGAATCGCCCAGTGGACATTGGGAATTTAAACTAGTGAAAATAACTGTGCTCTGCAGACAGTGGCACCCTTTCCAGAGGTTCTCTGAGGGAAGCTTTAATTTGTGCTTAGGGCTTCATGGGAGCCCTACCAGTAAAGGTGCCTTGGGGACATGCTGAATTCATATCACTATAACACGCATACATGTATGTGTGCAGGAGGCCACACTAGTCACAGGTAAGACAGACAAATCAAACAGTAGCATCCCCCCCATCAGCTTTTCTATTATCTGCCCCACTTTGTGCCAATTTCCTCCAGCTTCCCCAACACCTCTTGCTTTGCTGTTCTTCCTTAAGACATGGGATGGGGATTTGTCAAAGTCAATGAGCACTTTATTACAGTGAGAGTGCTCAGTAATGAACAATTCAGCAATTTAATGAGATTCTGTAGATCTGTCTCCAGCCTGTCCATCAAGTTTCACTTCTATAAAGCACCCTGACACTAATCCTCTGGCATACCCAATCTTCACCCTGGGCTGAATATTAGATTCTTCCATGGTATATTGCATTACCACTATAACCTTAGCAAAAATGATGAACTTAACTACACTTGAGGCAATATAGCTGGTCTGATTTGATTTTCTTCTATTGGGTTGACTATGAGGGAATTACTTATTTACTAAGATAAAGCAAAAAAACAGTTTCTTACTGCCTTCTGAATGCCTAAATTGGTAAATATTTATGTGTGTCTTTTAATTCATTCTGGGGACCTGGAATATTTATATATTTATTCCTGGTTTGTACAAACTGAATTAAAAAGACACACACACGTTTTGCCTGCAGCGGAAAACTAGTTTAAAAAAAATTCTTCGGAACAGCATTAGTAACCTTTAGAGAGGCAATTATGATAACACTTAAATGGACAGTGTGGAGTTTGTTGTCACTCAGAAAACAGCATATTACCTATAAGTATCTCTCCCCAGTATGACCCTGCAACAGAAACAGAATCTTTGCCATATTTGCCTCAAAGTGTTCATTGACCGGACTGCACACAATTAAGAAAATTATTTCTGAGTTCTTCCTGCAAGACAGGACAATGACACAAGATTTAAGAACTCCCACTTCCCAAACTTTGTTTCAGCAGGTTGCAGAGGGCATATTACTCTGGATACGCTTTCTCATTACTGAGCTGGCATTTGTACGGCTTTCTGTAGCAACTTTTCTAGCAAAAGTATACCCAAGCACGTAGCTAGGAGATTTCAATGACCCTGCAGAGAAATTATGATAAAACCCAACTGGCCAATCAGTCATGCCCCATATATGAACTTGTACATCAAAACCTTTTCTGATAAAGAGAATATGGGCTAGGAGTCCAGAGTATCGTGCCTTAAAAAACCAAACCAAACCCACCATCATGGGTAGTGTGCTGCAGGTCTTGTTGTACAGACATCCTCCAGAGACTAGGACAGGAAAGAGTCTAACTTTTTATTAGTATTTGCAGAAAATATCATCTCTGTAAAATACTCCATAACCTAAAGCTTTAAAGTTTTGGAAACAAATATGCCAGTTACCAGCCTGAAGGATTAAGTTACATTTGCATACTGTCTTTGTGGTTTGAAGAGCTTAACTAGACATTTTTATTTCTTAAGAATAAATATATTGTTCCAGCGTGACGTTATTCCTCCACAGAACATGAAGGGCCCCACAGAGGAACACACATTTTACACTTTGAGAAAACGATGGTATATAAAAGAAATTATTTGCTTAGAATAATCCAAAAGATAAGTGGATAAATAACAGGGATTGAAATATAAATCAGTCTTCTGACTCTCAGTCTTCTCTGTTGGACCAATATTGACCCACTTCCTAAAAAGAAAGCACAAGTTTCTTTCAAGCAAGTTATACTCTACCTTGAAATACCCTGAAATACCTTCCTCTATAAAACATGACAGCAAAAAGGAAACAGAAATAAGTGTTTGGGTAACTAACATTATAGACATTTCCTTCCAATACTATATCATGAATTGCAGTTTTACAGACATATGATGGGAATGTTTCCAAGGATAGATATTGGTTTAGTTTTTGTGTTTCTCTTTACAGGCTATGTATTTTTTTCATATTAGGTTTCCCCTCTGCACACACACTAAAGGTCACAACATAATGGTTTTATCTTGCTTATATTCTATGGCTAACAACCTGGCCCTTCTCTAGATCCAGCGTTTTTTAAAGGAAATGATCACCATCTTCAGCTTCTTGCTGCAAACCTTCCACTGAAGCCTCCACTCATCTCTGAGCAGAGCAGCCTGTGTGATGATTCTCTAATTTGCTCCAAGCAAAGTCAGCTGTGGTGGCTTAAACAATTTAAATGACTATTGAAGTTACACAGCTAAGTTTGTCTGAAGTGAGCGGGAGAGACTACAGAAGCAGGTTTGCCGCCAGACTTGTGGCACTAACCTCACCAGAGGCAATGATAATTGAGATGCATGCATCAGCGATCTCTTCCCATGATCAGAGTTAGATCTCAAAAAAAATCTCTGGCTATATCTGAATAACACAAGTTAAGCATTAAGACAAATTTCTTTTTCAAACAAACTAATTGCATTAACACAACACAACATTTTTTGAATTTCATTTAAAATTTTCCCTTAGTTGTTACTCACAGTTTTTGCTCAAGTGCTTATTCTCCCTCGAGATTGCTCCAGGGTTTCAAAACAACAGATTACTGCTATGGTTTTATAGAGTATCACACATTTGCTTGCTCACCCATCTCCTTACCTGCCAGATTTGTTCTTCACTGAGTGAAGTGAGTCTATCACTTTTAAAAACCTCTCGAAGGAGACAGTATGGGAGTGCCAGAACTTCTTCAGGATGACTCTTCAATAGCTCAGAGAGATGTTTTACTAAGAAGTCAACCACTGCATTCTCCAACAAAGTGAGGTTGAAGAGGTCCGCAAGCTTATACAGGTCCAAGTAATTAAAACTATTTAATTCCTAAACAAGTGAAGCAAACAAAATATGTCTCAGAAAAAAAACCCAAACAGAGAACAAAAAACCCCACAAGTCTCAGATAATGAAAAAAGGTTGTTCTTTTGGAGCTGTGGAGAAGGAAGGCAATGTAACTTGAAATTAATTAACACAGCCTCATTCAAAATGTATGTGTAAATGTTACCAGTGCATATGCAAATATATATGATAGTACTAATTTATATTGCAACTGCTAAGGTTATATACGCATAAAGCATCTGTAAGAAATATGGATTTGTATATAATATAATAAACCAGTATGATTTACACTGTATAACAAGAGCTCACAGGAGTTAACAAGTGGATTAAAAAAAAAAAAAGTATGTTAACTACAACGGTTTGTTACAAAGCAATTGTTTGTTCGTTATTTACTGTTTTGATTGAGCTAGAGCACCTATGTAGTACAACTTTTAGTTCCATGAAACCTCAAAAAATACGAGATGCTGAGCTACATTTTATTACATATAAATTTATCTTCAATGAAGAAATAGACCCTTTTTTCCCCAATCACTGATACCAACCTACAGTGGATGTTGGCCTCATATTCTTTCTGCTGCTAGAAGAAGGGGGAGAAAATCTGCAGAGCCAAAAGCTACAGTAACTCAGGGCAGGAAGTTTTTTTACATCCTGGTAACAGATAACCTATATTTACACGCTAACGTTTTCAACTTGGCATCCCTTGTAAATTAGCTAACTAGTGCTATTCTATACCATACTGCTCCCTTCAGGGGAGAGGCTGAGAATTCACCCATATTAGCGAAAAGCACCCAGGATGTCTGGGAAATAAGCATGTTTACCCGTTTTCTCTGTTCTTGCTGTATGCTCTCATCTCCCTTCCTCTCCCCTCCACAATCCTGGTTTTCATCTTCCAATTTACCGCATTGCTCCCTATCAGCTGCCTTCTCCTTGACCAGCTCCATGTGTGAAAATGACAAGAAGTCTTGTCAGTTTCACTTTGCTGGTTAGTTAACATAGGGACTAGAGCAGGAAAGAGAAACAGACTAAATTAAGTCAATTTCACTTTCACTGCTCTGCTGGATGGAATGGCAGCACCAAATGAAACTGACAAGAAATCTTGTAAATGTCAAATGAGCTGCACGGCTGGCAGATAGAGCAGAGCAACAGGGAAGATGGGAAAGTGCGAAGAGAGGTTTTTTTGGAATGTTTTATGGACTACATCTTGAACGTGTGAATTGGGTGGCTGTCCCAATGACTGTGGAGCTGTTTATGCATATGCAATGGAGAGTGGAGAAAGAATTTTTTTCACCTGCTTAGAGGAGTCAGTACTGGAGGGAACTGAAGCAAATTCTTGTGGAGGCTCCTGCTTGTTACATCATCTCTCAGTCTGAACGGCGCACCTTCCCTGGCAGAGTTGTACGTTAAAGACAAATCCTATCCATTATCTACTTAAACTGCCGCATACAAGTTTCGCATTGTTTTCTTGGAAGAACAAAGGAAAGTTCTCCATGTTGTCAGAACAAGCACTAACAGCCATCATCCCAAAAGCCACAGATATTCTAGTGTCAATTCCTCTTCACGCTATCATAGAGGAGGTAAGGATAAATCCTCCCCAATTGCAGAAAGAAAGAGAACGGAATGAATTTTACATGAGAGGTATCTGGTCTGTGTGCTTGCTCAGTGATTTAATATCTGCAGATCACAGATGGTACCTCACACCACCACTTCTGTGATGGCCATGAAATGGTGGCAACAACACATAGGAGTAAAATCAAAGTAAACATCACAGCATTTGTCAAGCAACAACCATGGTTTTTATTGTCCCTGGTTTGGAAGACTATCTTTTCAAAGAACTCCCTGATTGAATGAATGCCAAACATCCAAAAAGAAATTTAGAAGAGCTCAGTGTATATTTATTGAGCTCTTTTGTAGTCAACAGCTATATCTGGGGAGGATTAAAATAAACAAATAAATAATCAAGCATTGTGATCTGAGGATCAACAGCCCTTCCAGATTACAGGCCTGATCAAACCCCACTAAGTGTCAATGGAGAAGGACAGATGGCTCTTGGTAGACTTCAGAAGAGGACAATACTGGAGATAACATAATAAAGTCCTTCCTCATTAGAGGGAAACAGTAATATGACACACATGCAGTTTTCCCCTGAAAAAAATCTTCACATTTTCAGTGAAATCTGAAAGACACTGGTAAGCCTTCATTTTTGGTTTGGGTATTTTTGATGATCCCCCCTAAACTCCCCAATCCCCTCAAATCAACACCAACTGAAGTTTTTTATGAAGGCTGTCATACAGTTGAAGAGGCCAAATATACTTATGGATGGATAAATAAACTCTCAGCAGTTGTTTATTTACAATATTATTTATTTTTATGTGTTCACTTATTTCAGATGCTTATTTATTTATGTGTCTATTTATTTATTTATTATGGGGGCTTATTTGTTTACTTATTTTCATTGGTAAGCTTCAGAGGATTTTCGATGCTTTGCCTAACATAATGTGTTAGTGACCTGCTGGACTTAGGGTTTACTGCTTGATGAATATTGCAAGTATATTTTGTTAAAACTGGTCTTGGCCTTTAATCAGAAACATTTGTTTCTGGTTTGTAAGGTTAGAGTTGATCTACAGGTTTGTATTTCCCAGCCAAAAAAGCAAAAGTGCATTAGCTTTTACAAATGAAAACTATCAGACTGTCATACCAATATTCAAATCAAAATTATACAGTACTATACACTACTGTCTCTGTGATGATACTAGAGGGCAAAAATGTCACACTGAGATTGCAAGATGTATACCACAGATCAGATAACTTAGCTCTCTGTATGTGGTAAGATGTTCAGAAACAGACTAAAATGTAGTAAGTCAGTTGCAAAAAATTTAAAAAAAAAAAAATGCCCCTTACTTTCTAGCTTTAAAAAAATCCAACTGGAAGTATCAAAGCAATCACTGTCAACTCAGTCTGATGTGAATAGATTTTCAAACTAAACTCTTAATTGAATTAAAAACTTTGTTAAAAAATGAAATAGGTTACTATGTAATTAAAATTAGGTGTAGTCAGGAAAAACAGTTCTGGCAGCCTCTGTTTTCCACAGATTTTATCGTATTGTGTTAGAAGAGCAGCTACAAAATTCAAAAGTGTGCAACTTTCCGGTACTGTATTGCAGTATATGTTTTTAAAAACTTGCAATACAAAACAGGCTTAACTTCTAAATATATGCCACTTATCTTTTTTGAACTGAAGGATGAAATATGAACACAAGCAGAACTGTCACTAAGAGCTGAAGAGAATTAGGGAAAGGTAGTGATCCTATCTCTTCTAATATGATGTATGTTACACTGCTGAAACACATTCAGACTAAGAAAATATGTATAAGATTATATATACAGATCTTAAAACTAACAGTTGAAGTAGTCCTAAAAATCTCACAGTAAACTGAAACCAATTTGATAAATTTGCCAAATTATTTATCAGTACCTACTTCTAAAATGAGAAACTATCTTTGATCCTATGCATTCTACTTACTATACATCCTCCTGCTTCCCCCCTCTCTGAAGAGAATCCATTGTTCTACACTACCGGTCTTCCGATTCAGTAGTATCAACCTTTAGACGCCAACCAATTTAACAATGAGATGGCATTTAAAACCCTCGTAAAAGCAAAGCAGTTTTCTGAACAAACAATCTGAAAGATGACAATATTAAATATTCAAAATAAATGATGTGACATTGTCCATGTTTTAATACGGAGGTGTATTTTAATATAGATATATGATAAATTGTCAAACAGGAATAATAGATATAAACATTGTATTTAAATTACTTCCAAATCCATCTTTATTCATTTGTACTTTAAAGAATAATTGCCTTGCACAAGCCACAGAAAGGGATGTAAGTAACAGATTGATAAATTAGAGTTAATCATAACCAAGTACACAGCAGACTACAATATACCTCTATTCCTCTGCTCTGTATTATAAACAGCAGAAAAAGCACAAGGAGAACTAAGGGGAAAGAATGCATTTCTTTATGACCTTATTTGAAAGATAAACTCCTTGGGGAAATACAATTTATTCAGATTATCAAGACCCTGCTGTGCAAATCTACAGTCTGGGAGCACACTACAGAGATCAAACAATATTTACTTTATTCTGTTGGGTATAAAAGCTTTTAATGAATGCATAATTAAGACAGAAAAAGTATATACAGCTTTAGAATTCCACTGCCAAGCCAAGCCATTAATATCCAAAGTATCTTACCCAGTTGTAACTCCACCTGCTTCCTATTTAGATTACGACACTGTTATAAATCAAAGTATTAAATGACTAGCCCTGCTGCTATAACAGAGAAGAGTTGCATGGTGACACTATTTCCCCTTTTAGGAAAAGGGGTTCAGTGTCTTTAAAGCAAAAAAGGAAGTGTGAGGTCTCTGGGACAGGGACATGTTTTTTCAAAGTCCTTAATCAGCACCTAGCACAACAGGGTCTTGACCCTACATCCTCCAGGTTCTCTGCTATGTTAAATACTAAGAACCAGCTGCATCATTCAGAAGACAACCTTGACATAAATCATAGCAAAGACAGACTCTAAATAGATAAGGGATAGTAACACAATGAAAAAGCGTAGTGACAGAAATATATGTATTTGCCAACAAAAAGGATCAACACAATTTTAAGAGAAAAGAAATCCAGTTCTGTTGGTTCTAGCTCTTCCTTTCTATATCAAAGGTTCTAGTTCTGCAAAACCTCACACATTTACCCAAGAACTGACAGATCATGCACATACTCAATAGCACAGCAACAGACATACGTATTTCATACTAAGCATAAGCACAAATCCTTCAGAAACTGTATTTTAGATCTTTGAAATTTTCCTCCACTAAACACCAAAGCCATCCAGTGGAACCATGAAAGACATTTTGCCGAAGCCTGGTCACAGTGGAACAGCTGGGTCAGAGTTTTGCAGTGTATAGAACTGTTTACATTTATTACAAGATCAGTGTCGACTATAGATGTATTATGTATTTATAGGCACAGTACAGGACAACTTTTTGAGTGACTAATTTTATAAAATTAGTTTTTCTGGTACCTCACTGCTTTCTCAATACTTTTCTGTAATTCTTGCTTTTGTGTTCTCTTTTAAGCATGAAAAATTATTTTGTATCCTTGCTGTTATTTCAAAGTAGGTCTGGAGCCAAGTACAAGAGCAACAATATCAAAACATTTCAGCCCTATTATTCTCCTTCTACCCTAGGAGAATTCATTTCCCTTCTCACTTAGCGTTTTGCTGTATCTGCTTAGTTTTCAGTTTCAATCCTGCTGGTTGGTGCTACTAAGCACCCTCTTCGAAGGCAGGGAGGAGGCCTGTGACCTTCACAAGCACAGTGGAAAGACATGACATTCTCAGATTGCTCATGCGATGAGACATGTGTGGTCTTCGAAAAAGAAAGTGAAATGTGCCATATGCAAATACTCAAAACCAAAAAGGTAAACAGTTTCTAGAATCTCAGATAGATTAATCTAAGTTATTAAATAGTAAAAATATTTTCAAATGGCAACCTAATTAAATATTTTAAGTAACCCTGATTATACATACCTTTCATATATTGCATACATTATTATGTGTATCATGGAGAGAAATATAAGAATGAAACATTAAGACTACACAGTTAAAGTTTCATGGTACCACAGGAACAACCACAGAGTTTTCAATAGCTGCTTTCCCTTGCAAAACAGATGCTGCTGTGGGAATTTTTAATATTTTTTTTTTTTAGTCTTTTTTATTTTTTTTTTTAACGGCACCTGGCACAGAAACTCCCCAAATGAACAGCCTCACATCTCACCTGGTTTCACATCTTGCCAGGCATTCCTGGCAATAGAAAACTGTGGCAATCAGTATTGTTTAACAAATAAAAATACAGGGATGAAACAGAATATGGAGATCATCTAACCCTTCACCTGGTCCTTTTATACCATTTCAAACAGTAGAAACCCAAAGGGAGAATTTAATCAGATTTACCAATGTTTACAGTTTTTGCCAATTATGAGAGCCTGTCTTTTTTTCAAATATGTTATGAGGAATGACATAATCCTGCATTCTTGACTCCAGCAGAAATCACAGAATATTGGTAGATAGTCTTTACAGATGTTTTATTACTTTATATTTTTGCTAACTCTTTAGAGTTACTACAGTTCTTGAGGAAAGCTGAAAACTACTTGGCTAACCCATCAACCACCAGCAATCTTTATAGTAAACGTTCACTTTTTGTTGTCACTAATATTGTCAAATTCAGACAGAGCAAGTTTTGTCCTTTAGACACCCAAAGTTCACAGGAGTAACAGTTAAAAAAAATAATTACCATCAAGAATAAAGAAAAATAGGACTGCACAATGCTATTGCTTCCAATTCTTTTGTAGACTCTAATAACAGTTTAAGGCCATGAGAATAGAGGAGTGGAAACTTATTCCCCTACTATACTAGACAAGCTCATCAAATCATCTTCGCCATAAATTAAGAAAGATCTATCTTAAAATTTACTCTCTTCTTGCTCCCAACTACTATTATGAGAAGGCTCAGCTGATTTTGAGACTCCATCTCCTAATTTCCAGTTTAATTTACTCAGTTTATATGCATTTGTTCCTGTGCCAACATTATGTTTTAGTTTTAACAGCACTCTGCCTCTCTCCCTGCTCCCCCCTCCCCCTGTATTTATTCCCTTGATATATTTACGGAAAGCAATCATGTTTCTCCTCAGCCCTCATTTTGCTAGACTAAACAAGCCAAGATCTTTTAATCTCTTCATGTAAAACAGGTCTTCCTGATCATCTTAGCTGCCCTTTTCTATGCCTCTCCCAGTTTGACTTCATTTATTCTTCTACATGGGCAAACTCTTCAGAGTACTCGTGATTTTTCAGCAGTACCTTGTACACCAGCATTAATATTTCCTTAGTTTTATAAATTACCTTACATGAAATATCCTAGACTCAAACTGCCTTTTCCTTGATGGTATGACATTAGTAGCTCAAAGCCATCCTATGATTTAATACACAAAAATTCTCTGTAAAATTGGTCCTCAAGTGAGACACAATAACAGCCCTCTGTCTGTCAGGAAGGACAGAAATAATATGACATGTTACAAATGGGAATTGAGTGTGATCCACTGAGATGCAGTAGACTCTACTGAGGATGCTCAGAAATTATTTTCCAATTGCTTATTTAATTTCTTTCTATATTTGAGTAATGGATCTTGTAATTGTACTGTTACATACCAGTTACTTATTAGGGGAAAAATTATTTCAATAATTTTCTTAATATTTGTTTCAAAAGTAGGCAAGGAAATCCCCCTGATATTCTGAAAAACAAAATAAGTTTTAAATCAATATAAAGTATGAAAAAACCTTTCAAACATAGTGAAAGTACAAGTAGAAAATACGTTTCTAATACACAGTATGTTAAAGTGTGATTTTTATTCTTAATCCCCATCCCCATTACCAGCATGGAGGGGAGAGGGAAAGTAAAAAAAAAACAAAAAAACAAACAAACAAAAAAAATTTCCACATTACTGATAGATCTGTTAGTAGAGGTATTAAGATACCTGGCTGTTCCCCTTTCCAATAACTTACTATTTTGCCAACATTTACTATTTCAAAGCTGAAGTTTTCCAGCCTCAAGATGAATCTCTTTAAAATGTCTTGAAAACATCTCAAAAAGCATATTACACATTACTAAGAATGAGACTGACAGGAAAAGACCATTGCTTTTCCACAATAAAAATATTCAGAATGGAAATAGCTCACATGAGTTGCCATCACTGTGAAAAACTTCTGTTGACCTCCCTCATTAGCCTCTAGAAAAATAAACAGTTTGGATATGCTCAGTAATGACTTCTTTGAACTTTGCAGCTAAAATCTCATCCCCTTCTAGTTGCACTGTCCATAATCTATTCCACAACTAAGCAAGATCCTGTCTGCATCATTATCCACTGTGGGCCAAATCACAATGACAAAACCTGAAGGCTGAAAGTCCATTTCCATTGTGCTGCTTAGGATCCACTTTGGACCCATCACTTTCAAATGCAGAACCATGAAAAAAAAAAAAACAGACCAAAGAACAGGAGAGCAGATCTAGACAAGAAGCCCAGAGATAACAAGGAGCAAACTGTACTGGAATCTAGCAGGACAGTTAGAATCACAATCCAGAGAAGACATGGCTTCTTAAGGAGGCTGGGTGATAGTTCCTCCAACTCTGCACAATATGTAATGTTATAAATTACATAAATATAAATGAATAATGATGAAGATGGATAATAGCATAATAGTCACCAGCTAAAAAAGGAAGTCAACACTCATGATGTTGCACTAAAGAATAAACAGGGAGCATATTCCAAAATTCCAAAATTATCAATATATTAATGCTCTAGGTATAAATAAGAACAGGGGAGGTGTTCATGTGCAAAGAATATATATAATATGATTCAAACAACTCTGTTACAGAATCTTTTTATGACATTTTATTTCTGGAACGTTTCAATGATGTATACGTGTGCTCTGTAATAAACCCAGCAAGGGACCACTTTTCTTAAAAACTGTCTCTGCTTCAGAATCCCAGGCAACAGCCTGTCACCAAATGCTTAGGGATTACAAAGCTAATAAACACATCTAAAAATGGAGAATTGGAAAAGGGTAACTGTAGTGAGCTGGACATCTAGTATCACCAGAGAATGAAACAAACTGTCTAAAATGTCTAAAATGATGGGTTAATTAAGACAGACAAATTAAAATCTCAGGAATATTTGCTAAACAACGCAAAGCAACAAAACTTTCTCAGAATTTTAAGGCAGTATGTGATACTCTATCTACAGAAAGGCTGAATCCAGTGCAGGGTAACTCAATACTGAGTATAATTTTGATAGACAAAGCAGAATCAGCCACCAATTTGAAATCAGTAGTTCCTAATGCATTGTAAGAATCACATCACCCCAGCTATCTACTAACATTTGACTTGTACGAAAGCAATAAGGCATCAGTAGGGGAACTTATTTTTTTGAAACCTCAAGAGGGCTCATTTCCCCAAGTTTACAGGAAACATTGGCAGAACAAAATGGCACAAATTTAACATAAGGAATATTAAAGTTGAGCATTATAATATTTGATAAATTTCATATATTACATATTTTTAGTAGGATGCATCTTAGATGGATCAAAGATTTGTTCAATGACAATCTCAAAATGCAGTTATTAATGGTAAGTTATAAAGTAGTGTAAATTTTTCCAGCAAAGACCTCAAGGCATTGATTCTTGGTCCAATACTGTTAACAGCTTAATTGAACTAGAGAATGGTAAGTTTTGCCCGTAGAGTTTGCGGAAGACTCTGCAAAAGCACTGGGGTAAAAAATTACAAGAATGACAGAATATGAGTATCGTCTGGTTTTCCTGGGAAAGTAATCACATTAAAATAAAAAATAAAAAAAATCTGAGAACCAGTAATATGCTGATACAGAAAATATACCAGGCTCTATTTAGAACAATATTTACAGGTCATCAGGAGGCACTAAGAAGTGGTCACAAACAGCAACATCAGTTCTCAGAACAGTGCTGTGGCAAAAAAAAAAAAAAGGCTCATGTCATAAAATGCACGAGTACTGTCCAATAAAAGAAACAAACCCTCTTGCTGCTTCAACATTGCATTTTTAAGGCTACTGCTCAAATATTGGTCCCAGTTCTGAAGTCCACACTTTAAGGATATGAAAATACTATAGGCTGGAAAACCAACCTTGCAAGATTTAAGGTGCTCAACTTAGTTTTTTAAAGAAAGACTCCTGGAGGATTTGATCATGAGCAAAGATATTTATAAAATGGAAAGAATATATGAAAGCAAAAGAGTTCTGACAAAATTTTCAGAAAATAGTTTCTGGCTTATCAATATAGGATCAAAGTTACCCTGGCCACTGGACTAGGAAGTACAGGACTGCACATTGCTTTTGTGTGATTACAAACATTTTGTAACTTTGCATTAAAAAAAAATGAGTGCAATAAAACAAGTTTCTTGCCAATTCTCCATACAGGTAAAGAAGGAAATATTTGCACAATTTGACCTCTCAGGGTATATGGTTTCACATTCCTCTGAAGAGCAAGAGACTTGTTGCAGCTGCAGGAAGACAGGAGGGTACTCAGCAGTTAAAAGAACCTGGTTATAAGTATGCGAATGATAAAATGGCAACATTTCCATTTTATTTGGAAAACTGCTATTTGTTCAGGTATCTGTCTGCTCCTGCAATATCTGACCTCAGCTCAAAAAAATCACTAAGAATTTTTTTGCTCACAGCACTAAACGAAGGCAAATTCTCATTTTACAGAGAAAAAAGGAGGAGCAGAAGAATAATTTAGACAACTTCCCATGATGCAGAAGATACAAAAACCAGAACCTCAAATGCCTGGAACCCACTCCAGTGCTCCAGTAGTTAGGCAATTCTTTTCTTCCCCACCCCACCCGCAAATTTAACACAATTTGAAGTTATTTATACAGCTCAATATATCAGCAAAATGTCTGTAACATGTTTTGTATAAGCATTATGTCTCAGCATAACAAAACCCTCTACAACACTCTGTGCCTAGATTTATGCAGCAAAAAACCCATCTCTTTCCCATGAGTAGGAGCTGTCCTGATTAGTAGGTTTACTACATAATAATCAGAACTGATTTCAGGAGGTAAACAGGATAAAAAGGGATAGTAGTAGTCCACATACAGGAAGAAAAGTAAAAGAATGAAAAATATTCTGGAAGCACCACTGAATTACAAAAAAAAAAAAAAATTCAGTATGTGAGGATCAAGGAGGATTTGCTTGTATTTTAAGTATTATTGACTAGGGATTCACTTATCGCTCTCTTGGTCAGAAATTATTATAAATCTGACTCTCAAAACCAGAAAACCTAGAAAGGGCAAATCCCAAATGTAACAATGGACCTTGACTCAATGCCCAGTCTGACATTTCCTACACCTGACCTTCAGTAGTGCCAAACAAGTCACAAGTACTCCCCAAACTAACACAGGTGAATGTTCACACTACTGAAGGTGCTAAGCATCAGGAAGGCATGAGCCTTCAAAGATCATGCTGACTTTTGCTCATTTAGTTCCTAGCAGTTCTTACCAAGAATAAAAAAATAATTCCCCCCCCCAATCTCAAACAGCTAACGGTCAGAACTCCGTGCTTTACCACCAAGGCTTTTTTCCCATGGAAATATAGAAAAGTATTTAATCAATGTATCATATATTTAACACACGTAATCATATGATGAAATTCTCACTGGCTTCAAGATTTCACCTGAAGACACCACCTTTAAAAACAGAATAGGTCATTGCAGGCCCAATTTCTAAGTGTTCACAACTACAGACCCTTGCCAGTATTTCAAAATCCCGAAGTATATGAAGGGCCCCCCTCTTCTGTATCCCCCTTTAAACACAATCAGAATGAAATGAAGCCAGACACCCTTTAACAGAAAATTGGAAGGGCATTTAGAGGAGGGACATAGCTCAATTACTTCAAAAAGAATGTTTTTCTGCAGCTAAGCTAACAAGAACAGTCACCGTTTTAAAAAATGAACCAGAAATATTCACCACACACACTGATCATTTTCGCTACTTGTTTTATTCCTTTTCAAGAAGTTCCATTAATCTGTTCAACTTTTGGTCCAGGGCTGAACGGTGCTGTATGAGTCCAGAATTCGATTAGGACTTTTTACCAATGGTGCATAATACCCATGCAAGTTAAGACCCACAACAGTATCTAGGTAGTCAATTAATTTCATGTATTTAGTTACAGTAAACATTCAGTGTCAGTCTCTGGGGATCCTTGACATCACCATCGTATACATATACTCCCTGCATACTTCAGTTCCCCGTGAAGATAGTAATGCTGCAAATATGAGTAAAAATATTGCGAGGCAGGCAAAAACAAAATGCAAGCACATATAAACACTGATTTGGGGCTTGGCATATGACACTGGGCCTATTCCCCTAGCTTTCTCCATGTCCACAACATGCCATTTCAAGTCAGTGGGAATCCCAGTCCCAATGTGTTTTGGGGGCTGAACATACCTGAGGTTACTACAATACTTTCCCCATGATAAATGAGTGTGGTTAGATGCTATGGAAATTCAAAGCCTTTTGCATATATAATTAGAACAGATGTGGCTTACGGTAAACAAGGAGAAAACACTGAAATGGAATTTAGAAAAAACCTCCTTTGAGTGGCATTGGAAACTTTCACAACAAAGATCAAGGTGTTTACAAGGCAAGTCCAACCAATATATTACTACTCCTCTAATCCAGAGGACACAACAGCTCCTATAAAAATTACTGTAGGGACAATTCCATGTGTTACCAGCTCAGTTCCCACTGAACCGCAAATGAAAGTCCTGGTTTAAGTCACTCAAGATCCAATGCCACCTATGCAGCTAGACACACTCTGTGGTAGAAGTCACAAATTCTGTAAGACTCTGTTGAAACAGATGGGAAATTTAGCAGCAACTTCCTCAAAATTAATAAACAGATGTTTAGAATAGATTACACAGGAAAACAAGTGAATAAAATCACAAACATTTTTCAGTTTGAAATAACACACTTGCAGGACATTATTGATGGTTAATAAAGTTGTTGATACCACTAATCTTTAGGTTTGTATCTTTAATTTTTAAAATTAGTGAGATGAATGAGGACAATTTATAACTTGCAAAGCTCTGATTACATATTGGCTGAAAATTCAGTAAGACAGCATGTATACATTTATGCTCATTCTGGGTTCAAGGCCTATTCAATACCCTGGACAGAAATCGAGTTTTTGTTTTAAATAAAACTAGTCTACATCACAATTCTGAAGCAGAATACTGTTTCCCTGGCAAATTCTACTGTGATGCAGTCATGCAAACAAAACACTATAAACGATGGAACATGCTAAAATGCTGTTTCATTTACTGCTGCTAAGGCATCTACTGGAAAACATCGTGGAACTTGTTTCCTTCTTTGTGCTCCCCTACAAACTGGAATGGTTCAGTGAACAATATTTCTCTATTAAGTTCTGAAATAAATAGTATTTAACAGTAGTTAAAACAAGATGATAATTTGGGGTACTTCCGTTTCTGAAACTACTTATGTATACTTTGGGCTTAGGTCATTTTCATAACAAATCTTTCTTCCTAACTAGCACAACACACTAGTTGAGTGTGTTGTGAACAGTTCAGATAAATGGATCAAACAGTAATGATTAAGCCATCAGAAAAACATAACGGGGGCAGGGAATCAATTACATAGATAGGCGTCAAATTCAGATTTTTTGCCTTTAACAAGAGATGGTCTAAAGAAAAGTCTAAAATGCAAATACTGCCAAATTGGGGGATTTATCAACTTAGATCCTTATGACTTCAGTCCATCTCCACCATTACGTAAACAAGGTTTTGAAAGGACTGGCTGTAAAATGAAAATATAATTTACAAGGTCTTTATAATATCTTTTAAAGATGGAGCAGAGTCATTCACTATTTTCCTCAGTTTAATACTTCAAGTGCCAAGTTGCCTCTCAAATTCCACCAAATAATACATTTTCTCATTCATTTTCTTAACAAACATTCTGCTTCTGTTTAACATTTCAAACTTGAAACTGATCCCTGTGAAAATAACGTTAGTGTGTTTAAAAATACAAAGTATAGAGGAGGTAAAAGATACTTCATAATTAAGAGGGGAAAAAAACACAGTTCTATTTTGGCTAAGCCAGTACAGAGGAAAGAAAAGATGGACAATTAACTCTCTACCACAGTGATACTTCTGAGATAAAATCAGACTGTAACTCACTTCAGGCCCAATGTTCTCTTCAGGTTCATAGGTTACAAATGATTTATAGTCACCATTTTGTACTTAGCATTCTGGCTTTTCCCATATTGGTAAATACTTTATAACCAAAGCATTTTCATGTTTCAGAAATACCTTTGCTAAAATGGCCTAACACAACTCAAATTGCTTTAGATCAAAGCAGATTTAAATAAAATGTCCCTCTGCTTCTTTACAGGAGGTAAAAAAAATGCTCTGTATATCTGGTGCCTGTATTCCTGTTCTTTCACATTAGAGCTGTAAGTCTCCTCTTTCAGGTCACGTCTTCCGCATAAAAGTGCTAAACTAATGCCGCTTAATGACAAATTAATGTCCATGAATAAAAAATACACCTCTAATAGCATAGAGTAATTTGCCATTACAATATCATCATTGGACATGCCCCTGGTTTAATACGATGTATTTAATTCATAACTTAATGAGTGATATATAAAAAGAGAGAGATGAACCCTGCAATTACATTTATGTGAGTCTGTCACCTTATTTGTAAAACCTTAGAGTCATTTACATTCAAATTAGAACAAATGAGTGATTTCACAAAGTGCAGTGATAAATGACCATTGCTGCACAAGACAGAACTGTATTTCCTGTGAAAACATTAACAGTTTCCTATTATTTGTTAAAAATTACAATGCATATTGCCCAGTGTTGTGTGAATAATGACTTTTTTACTGATTAGGTCAGAAGACTAATACAGAGTAAAAATAAATAATTTTTCTTTTCATTTTTTTCTGATTTTAGCTTGAATTTATCTGCTCAAACTGTTACGGACTCACACTGCCACCTGCTGCCCACGCCTGGGGAGGAAGGGCCCCAACTGCTTTATTTCAACTCCAGTTCAGCCACTCGGGTTTCATCTCTTGCAGTCAAATTTTCCTGCCAGATTGCTAACTGGGCATGTCGCCGAGGGCACCAGCAGTAAGGGTAGCTGCACCACCCAATTACGAATACTGCCATTTTGGGGGTTCGTGCATCTACACCACCTCAATTAGTAAGGAGAATTAAAAACTAAAGACATTGGGGGACAGGAGGGACAGGGGGGACATAAAACATTATTATTGGTAATAAACGGTAGATGGTAATAAAACCAACGAAGGATTTTGTACACTAAGCACTCTGGGATTCATCAGACTCTGTTTACAGCTTTATAAAAATACTAGAAAGATTCCGGAAGCAGGAATCTTTCTGGGCCTGAGGGACAGAAAGGTCAGGTAGGGAGGCAACATTGGCTAGAAAGACAACACAAGAAGGGCAGGGAGAGAAACAGTAAAGAGATACAGCTTCTTTGTTCCTATTTAAAACACACACCAAAGCTGCTCTCCCTTCCGGACAAGAAATTGCAAAGAGAAGGAAGATGTAGCAGTATTTGCCTCTTCCCAACTTGTGACCTCTCCTGCAACTCTGATGCGGAAGACTGGCAGTGTCTTATCCATACTACTAGTTAGACAGCACGGGACCTTTAATCTTGCCAGCAGTAGTAAACCTAGACGCTCCACCATCATTTTTTACACATCCATCAGCAATTCCAATTCAGCTTTGCCAACTATTACTTCATTAGGAAAAGCAGCGCGCACATACACGCACAAAGCCAGCAGGTTCCTGACCATAGTTGCACCACTTTCTCTAACAGTTAACACCCCAGGAGCAGAATATCCACTATCACATCGCAGCTAAAGAGCAGCAAGTGGCTTACAGTAAGAATGGGATTCAAAGTGACTGCGTATACCGTTTTTACTTTCCTCAGACACCAACTGAAAAATGGAGAAAACCACCATAATTTTTTTCCTGAGTCCCATTCTAAGTTGGAATCCTCAGTAGTGCATTCACATTTCATATATATAAATCTGTATCTCTGTAACGTATCTGTATGTTAAAGAGAGAGAGGAGATAAATTCTCAAAGTTGTATTTGAGGTTTGTACAAGAATTTCCCTAATGACTGTCAATAGCTCAATGACTCAACAGATGACAAAACATGCTCCTTCAAAAAATAGCAGGCTAGCACAGCAACAACTGGTTGTGTAACACTGAAAACTGGCAAAATGCAAGACGACATTATTTCTGTGTAGTTTGTGTTCTTGGTATGCAAAGGTCACTCTTTCCACCACGGGATAAAGTTGGTAGACTCAAGTTTGATGGTGGTGGTTTTATAAAACTCCACTCTAATTCTGGGAGACTGTGGGGGTAGAGAGTGTGCATGCATGTACTTAGATTAAAAACTCAGTATTAGTTAAAAAAAGGCAAGCCCTGGTTGCTAGATGACCTTTAGATTTTTTTCCAGCAGTTTAATTTGCTCTATATGAAAAACCCAGGAGATAAAATCCCAACTGAGCTGGGGCTTCTAGCAATACAAAGGTGATGTTCTCAATCTCTGGTGTAAGAATTAATTCATCTCTGAAGGAGTGTATCTTAGTGAAATTTGGGATTGTGTTGTTGGCACTATTCCAAATGGAGAAGTTGGGTTTAAGAAAAAATAGCTTTGAAGCTCTGGCCCCACCACAAATGTAAACCATGCACTCTCCTTTTAATTCCACAGGCAGATTCATTTGTAGCTTCTTTCTTTTAAAAACAGTAACATATTTCAATCTATAAACACATTCAAATAGTTTAAAATTAGTAGAAGGAAAGATCCAGATCATTAGGTGTTCATACACCATGAAAAATTTTTGTTTTATAAGCCTAGATTGACCATTACAGTAGAAAGTTAAAAATCAAAAGCCCCTACCCAAGGTAATTTGCCTCTTCAATTATTACCAAAAATTATTCCAGGAGGACTTATTTTATCATTTGCGAGCTGATTAATCTAATTTTTGCATTCGAGGCCTGATCCTGCTCACTGTCTGCTTTTGTATACAAGAATCCAGAGCATACAGTACAGAGGAGACTCCAAGAAAATTCCAGTTGACTGCTGCTGTACAGTGCTGTGTTTTTTCAGGCTCATTTTAATCACTCACCTAAAAGGTTCTTTTCAGCTTAAATAATCCCTCTTTAAAGATGCTACAACCGACATCAGTAGCAAGCGGGCAGATATACCTTTGGCAGAGTTCTATCCAGTGTAATGAAGTTTGTAAAAGCAGGGAACTTAATGCAGTTAAAACTAACGGGAAAATTGGCATGAAACTTTTAACTCCATTTACACAAAAACATTTATGATCCCAAGAACAATTTTTAACAGTCAGGGGAACTTTAATGGCAATTAGGATCACTGTTCATGTCTACTATACTTGCTGCTCCTAGCTACTGTGAGAATAGGAACTGATTTCCAGCATTGAGTACAAGGACAGTCGGCTAACACGACTTCTAATAAGGCTGTATTGAAAATAAGTAACTGTCCAACCAATAAACATGACATAAATGATATCCCAGACTCTGTCCAGTATGTAAACTTATTTGTTCTTCACAAAATCTGCCTGATATGGCAGCAGGAATTTAAAGGGGTAAATGCTAACAATCATGCCATGTCCTGCCTCTCAGAAATGAGTGGTTTGCTTTGGACAGTTCTGCAACTTCTAAACCCCTCACTCACACCTATCACCCTATTATGTTCAATGTAACTCAGGAGGTATATAAAACTCCACTGATAACAATAATACTGCACTTGAGAAAATACAGAAAAATCAGTCAGCTTTACAACTTCAAATATGGGCAGTCTTATGTCCCAGGTCCCTGAATGCAAGTGGAAATCAACCTCTGGTTTGTAAAGTGATTACTAAAGCTATACCCACACAATATTGAGTTGATGTTGATCAGTAGAAGGAAATCCCATTAAAAATTCATATTCTCAATAGCATTCCCTCCTTATTAAGACTCTTTGGCTGTTGAAATAATTTGCAGTTTGTGGCTCTCTTTGCTATTGAATACACAAACAGCTGAGGAAAAACACAAAACTTCTTACATCTACAATCAGTTATATAACTCAGACATATATATGAAACAAACATTTCTATGTTCTGAATAAATCTTCTAACACACTTATTCTCTTGCATAAGAATAAAGATATCATGTACCCTTCAGAAAAATATTTACAAGCTTTAAAGTGCAAAATAGTTCTCACATACACACTGCCTAATACCATGTTCTCTACAACTCCATTTAAGTAGTCGATTCTCAGATCTCCATCACATTCAATCATTCAATGCCTTCAACTAGCTTTCTGTTGCCTTCTCCAATGTCATAGTAGGACAGTTATGGTCCACTGGAACTCCAAAGGCTAAAACTTTCAAAAGGGAAACAAGACATTCAGAAAACCCCTTCCCATTATATTTCAAAGTCTACCTGTTGGTTGCAGCTCTCTGCGTTAGTCTCCTTTGAAAAACCTCAGCCAAAACTGACAATCAATCTGAGCTAGAAGAGGAACTCAGGAAACAAGAGTCTTAGAGAATTGGATGTGCACTCTGCAAGGAAATGCTGTGTGCATGTGTCGTGGTTTAACCCCAGCCAGCAACTAAGCACCACGCAGCCGCTCACTCACTCCCCCCCCATCCAGTGGGATGGGGGAGAAAATCAGGAAAAGAAGTAAAACTCCTGGGTTGAGATAAGAACAGTTTAATAGAACAGAAAAGAAGAAACTAATAATGATAATGATAACACTAATAAAATGACAACAGTAGTAATAAAAGGATTGGAATGTACAAATGATGCGCAGGGCAATTGCTCACCACCTGCCGACTGACACCCAGACAGTCCCCGAGCGGCGAACCCCTGCCCCCCCCTTCCCAGTTCCTAAACTAGATGGGACGTCCCATGGTATGGAATACACTGTTGGCCAGTTTGGGTCAGGTGCCCTGGCTGGGCATGAGAAGCTGAAAAATCCTTGACTATAGTCTAAACACTACTGAGCAACAACTGAAAACATCCGTGTGTTATCAACATTATTCACATACTGAACTCAAAACATAGCACCGTACCAGCTACTAGGAAGACAGTTAACTCTATTCCAGCTGAAACCAGGACAGCATGATCACAGATCTTAGTGCAATTCAAGATACACAAAGCTCAAGTCTTCAGCTTAGTTTTCCCACACCTATGTAGCAGCAATACAACTAAGAACAATCACATTGCCTTACCGTTTGTATAGGTTGAGACGGATGTGTGAGATTTCAAGCCCTGTTTCAATGTTTAAAGTACCTGAGAATTATGCAGATGACATGATTGGAGATTCATGAATATGTATGTATTTCAAATAAAATATATCAGCATGCTTCAAAAAAGTCCCCTCTACAAATGAAGCTAAAAACAAAACCCCCAAACAGCAAAGGCTGGGGAGTAATCATAATTCAAGATATGACACTGCTGACACAGTGGGAGAAGTCTGCACAACACAAAGCTGGAATTAAGATCTAAAGTAAGGAAGGAATGCTTGGGCATTTCTCTTGTTTGCAAGTAGAGAAATATGATCTACAATTCTTTTAAAATAAAACTTAGTGAATTATCAATCCAAAATGAGAAGGAGTTTTCCAATGAGAAAATGGAATAAACATTAGATACTACAGCACATTTGATAATGTGAAGTTTATAGATGATAAAACACATTTTGTAAGCTAGCAGTGTTGTCAGAAACCTCCATTGTGTCATGCTATCATAAACGCCTTAGAGATGGATATTACCTAATTGGGGGTGGGGAGAAAGAATGTTCCTCTCCTTTTTTCTGTCTTACCTTTGATCAAAAACTCTTCATAAAAATGCCATAAATGTGCTTCTAACAATTTGTTACAGAAATCTTTTTGAGATTTATCAACAAATTAAAGTGCTCTAAGCTGGTTGGTCTGTAAGAAAGAGGATCTGTCTTATAGAATAAACAAGATGTTATTTTGACTGAGACAACTGAGTGGAAATTCCTTAAAGATCAGTGAATATAAAAGTCAACGTTGGCTGGAGATGAATCTGCTCCCAGTGCACTGCAAATCATCTTCGACAATTAGACACTTCAACAATCATCTTCGATGAATTACATTGGTACAGTCTTGTTTGGAACCTCACAGACTACAAATACGCCTTGGAACAGATATATGTATGGGCCACACCAATTGCATTTGTAGCAAAAAAAATCCTTACTGAAATCCATGGAATAATTACAGGCCCCAGATAGAAGTATCAAGAAGAGATGAAACTGTCTTAAGCTCCAAAAAACTGACAAGCTGGATCATTTAGAAAAAGAGAAGAACTAGAACAAGCTCTAACAGTAAGAGCAGCACACTATAGGAAAAGCCTGGTCCAATGCAAACAATTAAAGATAACCCTAACAAGTGTAAACTCTGTCATCATTACACAACAATAATAAACGACAGCTAGGTCTCACATACTATATTTCCTGAATTTATGCTAAACTAAGCTAAGTTCATGATATCTGAACAATTCAAAACAGCAAGAAATAAATTCACTAGTACAGTAAATGAAGAACTCTGCAGCAGACTCATCAGAAAGAAGAGAAAAGGCAAGCATTAGTCTCTTCCCATCATCTGTATCATAGCACGTGGGATGACAAGACACCCCAGTTACCAACTGCAGCAAGGGTAAGTGGCTATAAGGAAGCTTTCTTTAACTACTTCAATTTTATTTTTAGATAGTACTAAAATAAAGCAATAGATATTTTTAAAATCACCAAATAGTCTGTAGAACATAAACAGATATTTGATATAATTAATTTGGACCCTGAAAGATATCAGGGTCTTTATGCACGGTACCTTGTTGGACTCTGCTAAAAAGGCTTAAACAACTACTCAAGGTTGATTACTTGTATGGACTGCAACTCTGCAGAACAAACAAGACAGATAAATTCTTACTGTGATCTATTCAGACTGCAAATCTGTCCACAGATAATGCATTGCTGGGGTGAACCTGGTAAAAAATACTGTAAAAAGAGTAAAATACAGTCTAGAGCCCAACATGATGTAAGCTACAGTCATCCCACAGATGTCCATACAGATTCAAAACCTTACAATGAGACCCTGATTCAAAAATACTTTACAGAACTACCACTGCTCTGTCTCCCAACACATATTCTCCTTATTCCCCACCCTTCATCCCCTACCTTATTCACTCCCTCCATCATTGTAAATCTGGACACTAGGTCCCACCTCTTCATTTTTACACCAGTGTAGCTCCAGTTACCCTACCTTGGCATACTACTCAAAGTACAACAGAGCTCTTTCACATCATCTGAGTAACTGCATATTGACTGTCACCTCCAGAGAATTTTTGCTGGTCTATTAATTACAGAGTAATGTTTGCTTACTCCAGGGGTTTTTGGGGGGGAGTGGCGTGGTTTTGGAGTTGATTTTTTGTTTTGGTTTGGCTTTATTGTTTTTTGGGTTTTTTTTTTTAATTCTTTAGCAGACTGTTCCTAAATACTTGACTATGGCTTGCACATCAAGGATGACATCCAAAGCACTGCTAATTCTACAGCTGTCTTTCCACTGCAGTGACCTTGGGATTAAAAGTATCAAGATGGTGCCCAGGGAAGAGCTACAAATACCAGAGGCTACTCAACACAGGTCATGGAAGAAGTTAGTACAAGGACTTACACTAGGCATGTACCTGCTCCTTTCCTACAATCCTCTCATATCCCTACCTCACCAGCAATACAATACTCAGCTTTTTCTCTGCTCTTCAGTATTTCCCCTAGCTTCTTTGCTGCAGTGGTCTTCTTGGTTCAATTTCTGACAAAGACAGAGCATGTAAGCAGCAGAGACATGCTCACACTGATTGGTTTGTTAGGGGGACATTAAATACACTGTATGACTATCAATGTTAGGCTTGTATCTTTTTTCTCATTACAGTAACCCCTTCCCATGCCTGCCTGACAAATGGTAGGCCAAATGGGTTTGTGGCTTATTTGCCATCTCACATTTCTTATTTCTCAAACCAACAACCTTTCCCATTACATTCCATGTCTATTTTCTCGGAAAAACTAAATCCCTCCTTACATTCCTGAAAACAAACTGATACAGATTGCAATACTCTACCAGGTCCTTTAACTTTCTAATCAATTTATAATGCACAAATTAATACCACGTTATTGTCTGAACATACATGTTCAAGGCTTCCCTAAGGCTAACACTCAAAGAACAGATTTTTTCTCCATAAGACACAGAGCCTTCAAGTACGTCCTGAAGCTCTTAACATGAGATCCTGCATGCCTATGGTACTCAGTAGCTCAGTGTGCTGCCAAGCACACTCAGACTGTTCAAAGGCAGTTATGCTGTTGGAAGACAAGTGCATACAGAGAGGATTGTGCTGACATGCATTTCCAAGCCCAATTGTTGCACAGATACAGCCAATGCACCCTATTTCAGAAACAATACTGAAAAATTACAAAGAAAAGGAAACAGTTCTGTAGAATTGCTATTGCTTTTTTTTTTAATAAGGCTTTTCATTTTCATGGTTCTTGCTACCATCACAAGCCATCTCCTACACAAGCCAAGCACAAAAAATTATTTTACCGGATTTAGATTTTTTGCTTCATAATGACAGCCCTAATGTTGATAGGGTTATCAACATTATGGGCACAAGGCCAGTTGAGAATAAGGTGCTGTTGTAATAAGCCCTACCCCTTCAGTGAGAGGTAGTAGTGCCCTGGAATACACATCAATATTCTGTTGTGAACACTTATGCATCTGAATGCTTCACAATACTCATGATTGCAATATGGAAATATTTAACATTTGGTAAACTGAGGCAGAAGAAAGCCAATTCTCTGCTAGAGGAAGGAATCAAACTCCCACGTGCTGATACTAATGAGCGGACCATCCTTGTTTTCAGGACTGAAATGGACAAAATGGATGGGAGGAGAAAGCACCTATCACAAACCGATACCCAAATTACACTAAAAATTCAGGTCTCCTGAAATCCAGTTTATTGCCATTTAGGCTATACCAGGTATTGTACTAGTACTCTCCTACTGAAATTAGGCTTGAAACAAAAATTTATCAAATAGAAGTGGCTGATAATTAGGCAGAGAAGCCTCACCTGAATGAGATAGTGAGAACATAAACTGAGAAGCTCCAGCAGCTGCAAATGACTCCCAGCTGCTAGGACATCCTGTATCACCCCTGGTTCCAAAAGGATCTGTGAAGAAGAAAATGGAAGGTTTGTCATGTAGAATTCAGAGTACTTGTAGAAAATACTACAGGCCTTTGTTATTTCAGACATTTAAGTCAACATGAAGAGCAGAAAGAGTACAATTAAGCATATAGAGAAGTCTTTGCAGGATGGGGACAGAGTTTTTAAAGTTCACCTGAACTGCCCAAAGGATTTTTAAGCAGATTTTCCTTTGAGAGTCCATAAGCCACATTACCACCTAAATCCTTTAAAACTAAGTGTATGTTATTTATTTAAAAAAGAGACTTTCCAGAATAACAGAACCTCTTTTTGTTATCCATATACCTGTATGCTTCCATATATACTGATGAATCAGGCCAACAGAATTGACTCAGAAGTCTCCACAGTTAATATTATTCACGCTTCTAAAAAATATACAAGGCTAGGAACACCCTTCCCATTCTGCATGGTACCACTTCACAATTTTCCTAACCACTGTCTTCATTTTACAGAGCAATGCTGTGAAGCCACAGAGCGAGCATGCTGCTGGGGAAGTGCCAGAAAGGGCTTAGAAACCAAGACTGATTATTCTGTCACTTGCTCACATAAAACTCCTACTCATTTCAATTAAAATCACGCATAGGCAGCAGCCAGGATAATTGGGCGTCAGCTCCTAGCCTGCTGTCTTGGGGTCAGCTTATCAGAGCATCCCTTTTCAGGGCACAGAAAAGTCTTTGGGAATACAGACAGTGGTCAACTTCTTATCAGCAATCACATCACAAACTATACTTAAATATAATATTAGTTTGGTGAAATGGTGCAACATCCACCAGAAATCAGAAATGCATGAGAAAAAATAATTTTTCAAAGATACTCAGTTTATTCAGAGTTTTGTCCTTGTTGTATTTCCCCTGGTAACTTTGGTATCACACCACATGAGGTCAGTCTCTCACTGCTCCACAGCAAATGAAAGCTTTTTTTCAGATCCTTTTTCTTCTGCCCACACGATTTAGTTTTATCTCACAGCATCATTTATATGTCTCAAATGCAGTGGAATAAGGAGGATGGCAAACAAAAGGAAAGACACTCATCTGCATCTTTTACAGTTAAACTGTTTTTGAGGAAAATGAAAAAAATATGTATGCGTTTCTTCAAGCAAACCCACAAATTATCTCCAACATAATGCATATACTAGGAACAGGAGAGAAGGGGATTGATTCTTGTTTATATCAAGAACTCATTTACATTGAGTCCTGTCAGTGTATGACATGCTTAAGGCTTGTGCAAATCACTGTATATATTCATACTAGGTTTTAAGTGAACAAATATGTCATTTACATACTGTATAAAAGTTCTTTATCTAGCCAGAAAGACATGTAAGGATCTTAATGTTAATCAGGCCCAGCACAATCCAGGTTTTTGGCTGGTGCTAATGAGGTTGCTATGCATGACAAGAGGTAGTTCAATAGAAAGCTAGAAAGGATTTCAGTTACAAAAATATCTCCAATAGGTATATTTAAAAAAAAAAACAAAACAGCACTGTCAAATATTTTCAAGTGAGAACTCAAGGTCAGACTGACAAAGCAAGCTATTTTAGACTTTGCAGTGTTTGCTATTCAGACATCATTTACACTGAGGAAGTTGTCATCTGATGTCAAATTACTTACTAAGTGCCAGCCACCAGCTTAGCATTGTTAAAGACAAAATATGAAGAGAACCAGAACCCTAAGCAGATTACTACCTTGTAGGCATAGATAAACTATATTTAACTGTGATAATATTAATGTATTTTGAAGCTACAGCAATCCATTTACAAATGATACTAGTAGCATTATGAGATGAGAAGTAGAACAAGAGGCAAGGTAGTGACTGGTTACTATCTAGAGGTGATATGCACAAAGTCAGCAACAAGAGTTCATTTCAAGGTGGCAGACATATTTCTTACATGTTTTTCTACTTCTTAAAGCTTTCCTATACCACGCAAGATTTATTCTGCTGAGATACCTTGGGAAACACAAAGGTGAATATGTTAACTGAGGAAAGTCTATTTTGTCTCTTCCCAAGACTTTGCCTTAAATGGAACTATCTGAATTTTTATTCAATACTCATTTGGATATAGGCAAAAATACAAATTCATCCATGCTAAATGTTCACCATCAGCAAATTGCATGCTGGGCAAACCCACAAGAAAAAGAGAACAATAAGTAAAGAAGGAAGAAAATACTGCAAGCCTTCCTTCTACTAAAACTGGGGTAATTCACAATTATTCCACACCTCTTAGCTTCTACACATTAATGCAATTACTTGATTTTTATTAATTACCAGCATAGCTGTTTATATGCTATGTAGGCCATCCATCTGAATCTTAACATTAAATGCACATAAATACCACCATATGCGCACCACAAGTACACACAGTGACTGACTCTCCTCTGTTTGTCTAACCCTCAAAACAATAGCTCTGAGGTCTTCTGAGTGATGCTTATTGAAAATTAAGGAGAGGGGAACTAAGATCTACTTTGGATTCACACCTTCAAAATTCATCACAAATTACTAGTGTGAACACTAAAGAGAGAAGCTTAATCATTTTCCCTACTCCATCCTCAACCCAAGGGTTACAAGGCATAATTACCAGGGCAGAAACTCGGCGTAATTTGGAACTGTCAACTTCAGACAAAACTTTGCAATCTTCACCAGTGAAGGATGTGCCTTTGTATGACACATGCCATCTTAAGACTGGTTTCTGTGCTATTTTTATATTAAGATTAATTAGATGCAATTCAGGTACTGCACCTGGCTGCATCCTGCAATCAATCCTCTATTCAACCCTTATTTCTGAGGGTTAATTTTCATTATGCTCTCAACTTTTCTCTGGCCCATGATGCTACCCAAGAAAATCAGCTTAACCACCTTCTCCCTGTATAAAATGGGCAGATCTTGCAGATAGCCTGAGTAACTTATTGTCCCAAGCCACCAGGTCTGACGTACTGCTCGTTTTCAATCTGACCTCCTTTGCCAAGCTATTTTTCTCCTCCCCTACAATGACCACATTTTAAAACAGGAATCCTGTTCAAGGAGCCATTCCACCCTCCATCATCCCACAAACCCTTCAGAGAGAGCACACTAAATCCAGTTCACTCCCTTTTGTGGGCAGATCAGTAGGCCAAGGGATAGAAAGGATGCAAAAATTTGGTGTTTCTTTGCAACAGAATGCCGAGTTCACAAGATCCAGAAAGGCAGATTACACAATTTTTTAGATCCACGTTTCCTAGACATAAAATTTAAATCTATATGGAAATGCATCCATTTATGCTTCATTGATATATTGAGGAAAGCTGCTCTGCAAATGCAAGAATTAGAAACTTTCATGAGTTTCTGAAGCACAATTCTGAGGCAGAAAAGGGAATTCTATAATCAGCCCCCTGGTCACAAATACACATGGCCCTGAGCACCCTTCTGTACATCTACCCTCTAGACAGCAGTTCTAAAACTGGAATTCATTCTCCCTTCCCCAACTCACCCTGCATCCCCTCCAACCCAGTACATTCTAGGGCACTGGGTAAGCAGGGAAAAGAATAACTGACATCACACATCTTGCCTGCCTCTTCAATCAGTTTTCTTTGGAAGACTTCTTGGCAGCAGAGCAACCAGCAGCTATGAATTCTTGGGCTGGGAGCAGTATTTGAACCACCATCCTTTCCCAAGGACAACAACTCATGCCTCACCTCCACACTGCCCAGACTGAGAACATCATCCGACTCTTTTAATGCCTTCTGTTCCCCTACAACCAACAAACCAGTATAGGCCAACAAAAAAATTGTATGGTTGTAGCAAAGAGGGCAGTAATGGACAAAAGAGAGTGAGGAGGAAACTCCTTAAACTGTACTTCCCAACAAAGAAACTTACAGCCTGAGGGAGAAAGTAAGGTTCAGATTAACTATCACCTCTATGGAGTGCCATGAGGTTTATACCTGGAAAGAACAACCAGATCATTTAATCTATTCCCTGTATATTGCAGGCCATTATATTTTACCCAGGCACTTTTAAAGACACTAAACTAAAGCTACTTTAGGCCCAAGGAGGCTAAACTCTGTGCCCAGACAAAGAAGAGGAGATTGAGCATGCACTCTTATCACCTTCATTCCAGCTACTCCTTTATACCCCTGTATTTCCTTCTCATTTCCATACAGCTGTTTGTGGGGCCCTGGAATAAGTGAGGTGGTGGCATGATTCACATTAAAAATAAACCAGCATTATGCTGTAACAGTAAGGAAATATGTAATGTCATGTCAGAAAATTCTACAAAGTAAACCATATGGAATTTACCACAGAAAACAAGAAAAAAAAAACAACAACAAAAATCCTAAGATTCCTGCCAGTCTGATGCAGAATAAAATTCCTCCTTGACTCCACTTGCAGTGATCAGCATTTCAAACAAGACAGGCATCTAACAAAAGTACCACTTGTTTTTTCCCCTCTGGAGACCATTCTGTGTGCTTCACAGCAATCAAAAAACCTAACTTTTCTTTTAGAACAATTTAGACTGCATTTCACTTGCAACCAGTTAGCACTTCTGCCTGTCTCCCTGTTCATTCGTGCTTCAGTTAAATCCTGAGCTCCTTGCATGTTGAGAAGTGCCGCTTCAAAAAAGTGTGAGCAGGGGAAGAATGTTCTAGCCCCCTGCAGGCAACTGCCCAAAGCCCTGGCATGTAATGTTTGATAGCACTCGTTACAAAATCCAGATGACTCATTAGCCAATGCCAGAAGGAATCATGACCAGCCTTTCTCTGATATAAGTCATAATATTTTTCCAGAAAACTAAATGAAAGTCTGCGTAAAATGCACAGCATATAAATCATAGAATCATAGAATATATCAAGTTGGAAGACAACACCCATAAGGATGATCGAGTCCAACTCCCAGCTCCTTGCAGGACAACCTAAAACTAAACTGTATGACTAAGAGCATCATCCAGATGCTCCTTGAACTCTTGACAGGCTTGGTGCCATGACCACTTTCCCAGGGAGCCTGTTCCAGTGACTGACCACTCTCTCAGTAAAGAGCCTTTTCCTAACGTCCAGCCTGAACTTCGCCTGATGCAGCTTCATACCATTATGAAGTAAGTACCATTATTATAAGTAAATACCATTATTATAAGTAAGACTCTATGCAAACTCACTATTTTTGGGGAAGACGTTTCATTACTTTGGTTACTTTCAGCTCTAGAAAAGCTGTGTTGTCCATATCTTGATACCTATCCAGAGCAAATAACATGAAACATTGAACTTTCTCTGCAATAAACTGCATAAACTGAGTTATTTAAGTTCTGTATTATTTTAAGCCTTCCGGGCAATCTGTAGCTAAACAGTGAACCTAACACCTAGTAGCTGTAACCTAGTGCTAGGCACAGCAAAAAGATCAGCCTCCTGACAGAAGTAAAAAAGGAGATGTCCAAAACTAAGTATCAAATTTGTATTTTTGGCTTTGAAATTGCATTGAAAAATAATGTCAAGTGCAGTAAGACACAGTCCTGCTGTAATCAGTTTTCCATGACCTCAGAATGCTGTTCCCAGTAGAAAAGAATGAGGATAGTTGAAGTCACTTTTGCTAGGGACGCCAGGCAGTTTAACCGAACCCTATGATTCATTTTAATCAAAAGGCAACCAGTGGAATTGCTACACACAGGACTCAGGAGGTCACTTACCCAAGAAAATCAACCATCGCAATGCAGCTTTGCAATATACCTCACCCACAAGTAAGCTAGAAAGGATTAACTTAGTAAGAGGTGCTAAGCTATCTTCACCCCGATCTCAACTGAAAACGGCAGATAAAATACTGGTTGATCACTAGAAAAAACTTTCACCATCAAATGAAGGGCAGATTTGATGACAGACAAAAGCCAAGATTCTAAAAAGGAATCAAAACAATTATCAGGAGAAATAGTTGTACATAAAAATATTTATTTTTATATTTCTGTACTACCCGAGAAGACCTTTCACTCTTTCATGTTTTTTGTTAAAGAAATAACTAAGCGAAAGAACAATTTCACAAAGGAGCTGTAAGATGATACTTTAACCATAGGTTTGTGTGCATGAATTTGAAAAATCACCAGATGGTACTCCTACCAGCTCATGAAACCTGTTTGGTAAAGTAATAATAGCTGTTACAGTTTGACAGTTAACTGAATACAAGGTAAAGTTAGTAAATAAAGGCAGTAGTTAAATAGGACTCACATTGATAATGCATTAAAGTAATATTGAGAGCAACCCAAGCACATGAAATAACAATATATGTGAAAATACCATGAAGTTCTAGATTTGTAACTGGAATAATATACTAGTATTACCTTTATTAAAGACTGCTGCTATGTTAGCATTTTGTGAGTAAAGGAAGATACGTTAAATATGCTAAGAAACAGAAAAAGTTTAAAGCCTATTTTTGAATCATTATAAAGACAACTTCACATGTGGCTTTCAAGAAAAGGAAACATTTCAACATTCTATAGGCAGAGTATAAGGTTGTGTTAATCTTGGGCTAAGAAGATACCACAGGATGAGTTACCCCAAAATTCGCATTTGGAGAAAGAGCTGAACTTAAAACATCTCTTATATAAGGGTTGCCTCACTGATTCTTTCTTTTCAGCTTTGGTAATTCAGAAGAATTTTATAGCTTTAAGACAACAACATAATTTCTATTACAACAGAAACAAAATATTATGATTTAGAAAAAGTAAATAGACCAGCCAGTTAGGAACACAGGACTTGGTCAGGAAAACTTGGTATTAAGCCCTAATAAAGCTGCTGGTTTGCTGTGTTGTCTTTAGAAAGTTATTTTCTCCCAAAATAATTTCCTGTCTATGATGTAACAAAGGGCAGCAATTACTTGCTTTTGTAATGTGTTTTGAGGTCCTCAAATAAAATTCTATCTAAATGCAAAATATTTCTATTACCACAGACCAAAGACATAGGATAGAACATAATTACAAAGAAGAAAGATCCAAGTCAGCAAAGCATTTCCGTATACATAGGACTTCAACTGTGTATTTGTATTTTTGTTGAATTAGGATCACAACCATCTGCTCCAAATTAAATCCAGTGTTCTTGCACAATTCTTTTTTGAAACTATACTGCAGTGCCTGCCAGCTGATTCAAATTATGGTATCACTTATTACATATGTATGAGATCAACATGAACTATGTAGTTTGCTGGACCTAAATTTGAGGAGGAATGCAAGAGCCTCATCTAAAATGAGGAGCCTCAAATTCAGTTCAAACCACTTACTCAGTCCCACAGCACTTACAGTTCATAAGAGCCTGTTTTCAGCACTGAAAATTTCCAGATACCCAAAGCTTTTCTTTTATTCAAAAGCACCTTTTCTTGTAATGAAGAGTGACTTGCCACCCAAATACACTGGCCTATTTAGGGGCTATCACATGTCTCCAAATGAGATTATATCTCTTGGTAACGGGAGTTAAAAACAAAAAAATAGTCAAAAAGAGCAGGCAACACTGCCCATGACTCTCTAACCCAGTGGTTAAGACTCTTACTTGGACAGAAGGAATTGTGAGCTCCAAACTCTGCACCAAAAACTGTTTCTCTATATTAATAATCTAAAATATATAGTTCCTGTATTGGTTGTACTTCATCCATCTCCCTTCCAATGCACATCTGACACTTGCAAAATGCCCCTGTGAGGAGGAAGGGTGAGTAATCTAGTCACTGAGACTCTGGCCTGGCCTTATTGTTGCCAGCTGTGAAGTAAAAGAAAGAATGACCTTAAAGGCCTTTTATGAAGAAAGGATATGTCAACTACGGCAGGAAAAGAGTCAACTACGGCAGGAAAAGAGTTGTATCTCTGAATTCTCAATGTGGAGATTACACGGCAAAAAGCTATGGCCAAGGGGGAACGTATTTAAGATGTTTTTTGCCAATGATTTCATTATTAGAGGATTACTGAGAGCCTACATGCATAGAACAAAACCACATTCTGCTGCTATTTGTTAGTTTTTATTTATTTCTATACCAACATTTCTTTCTTTGTCATGATTAGAGATGATAGTAATGGATTGAGTTGGAATTATGATATTGTTTATATTTAACTTGATTTTTACAACAATCATTTCTTCTGTTGAACAATCAATTTTCCCTTAAAATCAGAATATTTCCAGGAGTAATTACGATAAGGCACTGTCTGCCTGTGTAGACAGGAAGATGAAGTTCATATTTTAAAGTCCGCAAGCATATTTCAAATTAAAAAAAAACCAAAACAAAAAACAAGCGCAGCAAGGATGACAAGAGTTTCATTTCAGATTGCAATGTCATGTTAAAAATGAAATTTCTTAATTTTGATAACTTTCAAAAACTGGAGGCATCAAATATTGCCATCATGCAATATTAAATATTTCCACCAGATGTCTCCAATATATTATTTTACACAGAGTTACATTTGAGTTACTACACTTGAAATGGAATGCAAGTTTAGCAAAATATTAAAGAAATAAAGAAAAAGCTGAAACTAAATATTTATCTGTTTAGACATGTATACCTTAGGACTGTCCCTAAATTGTTGTCTGTTCCACAGTGTTACCTAAAGAAACAGCAATTTTTTGGACTAACATTTTGGCCAAACGTTATAAAACAAACAAACAAACAAACAAAGAGTTCATGGCTTCCACTTTTAAGAGGCACATCAGATCATGTCTTGATACCTACATTTTCAGAGCAATGTAAGTTTGTAATTGGCATGAATGAGTTTTGGTTTACTAAGTATTTTGTTTGTTTTTTAAATCAGAAAGAGTTTGCAGACCCAAACTAAAGACGACTGTTTTCAGAACTCTCTGATGTAAGCATGCAGTAATCCAGTTATTTATTAATAGCCTTTGTGGATTACTCCCACTCACTACCTTGAAACGTTCACTCAGACTGTCAGCCCGAGTCAGAACATAAGCAATGCTCAATACATATAAACCCAGTGCCAGAAGAGAATTTCAAGGACAAAAGGGAAAATTCAACACTGCTAATTCTCAGACCTGCATATCACTGAGTTATGCTTCAAAGGCATCTTTATAAGAGAACTCCTACAGAATCCTTGCCATTTCCCTGTGCTTCAAAGTAGCACTTTGTGTATCTGGTAGACACGACAGAACAAACTTTGCCTTATAATTACTTACATATATGAGCAACTTTACATACAAGCGTATCTATATTTAAGTCCAGAAGCACACTCATTTATTCAAATTAGTTTATACCTAAAAATTAAAGACTCAAAAGTCTCTACAGGATCAAGGATAGAAGGCGCATATTATTTACTAAGAAGCTGAGGATACTATCCTGGAAGCAATGTCGGGTGACAACAAGATTGTTGGCTTACATAAAAGCCAAATCCATCTTTTCAAGGTTCTCAACATAGTTTACACAGGTTTATTAGATTTTGAATTTTGCTGAAAGATAGGGCAGTATACCTCTATTCACAGCAGACAGGACGGGTCAGACAGAAATCAATTACAACCCATCTTCTCAAAAGATACTTCCATTAGCAACAACAGTTCTCTCTTTAGAATAATCGACTTTTAGTTTCAAATGACTAAGATGATACAGGTGCTCAACAGCACAGGAGACATTCAATTTTATCTACCAAAACTTTCAACTGAAAGAACAAAAAGCATACCAATGACAAGTTACATCCTGAGGTCTTCAGCCAGTTCAGTAATTTAGCATGGCATCTATCTCTCTCATTTATATCAAAGAAATCTTTGAATAAGTTATGTTTTCCATAACAGCAGAAAACCCACAAATTTCAAATGCTAGTCTCTAAGGCCAATGCTAAAGTGTAACTGTTGTGTGGGCTGGTGACAAAAATAGCTCCTTTAAAACAGGTAAAAAATTTTCTTTCCTTATTTTTATTTAATTCCCTTTGAAGAAAATTAAGGCCATATACTTAATCCATAGTACAGAAGCAGATGCCTTAAATTTGTATAACCCAACAACTCTTCCAGAATAACATAATATGGATTTAAACTTTCCTTTTCAAAATCAACTAATAAACAAATATATGTCAATGGATTCAATTGTTGTAGCAATATTTCCAGAAATAGTTTGGTTATCTAGATTTTTAGACTCCAAAGTAAAAATAGCTGGGTGTTCTTAGCTCACTATCCATGAACTCTGAACTGAGATGAAGTCATACAGCAACACTGTCCAAGCATGCAGTGCAGAGATATGGCAGGTCATATACACTTTTTTAGCAGAGGGAAGAGGAGCATCACTCTGCATTTTCTGAAGTAACATAACGTGATACATAACCTACTATCATAAAGAGTGCTACAATAAATATGTGTAGTACCTATAAGCATTTACAAACATGCTTGGACTGCATCTGTCCAGAGAGTAAGAGACTACTTTTCCCCTCAATTATATAATTTGTCAAACAAAGCAGAATTTATAAATATTTATTAATAGGAAAACACCAAAAGTATTTTTGCTTTCTTTATATTTAATTTAGCATGCAGAATCAACTCACATTAAGTTTTTATGAACGGCCAGGCCACCATAAAAGGGGCATACAACTCCTGCATGGTTCACTACCTGGCAACAATGCACATAAACAGTGTTTTTATCAGACAATCCCTCTAAAGAAAAAAAAACAAAAGAAAAAAACAACAAAACCAACAGTGTAAGAAAAGTAAGATCTGTTAAATCAAAAGACCTTGTATTGGGCAGTGCACAAGAAAAATAATTTCTAGTACCTCTGTAAAGGTCATCTTCAGTTTTTATTGCAGTTTGCTTTCGTTTGTGTCTCTTACTTTGAAGAACTGTACAATACCTGTCCAGTATATGCAAAGTCCAGGGCTTGTTTTAAACCAAGGCTTGTGACACCATGCAAATTCACCTCATCAGCTTCACTTTCAACCATGCAGAGACTGAACATTGCCTATGGAAAGAAAAGAAATGTTATTAAATTAAAAAAACACCCAGTGAAGGTCCAGGAAGAAGAAGATTGATTTTTCCATCTTCACTAACCTTTGTTTTCCCTTGGATAAGAATTCTAATTAGCAACAAGCTTTGTGTAGATCTCATTCTAACTCACAAGTTTTCAATGCTAACCCCATAGCAATCAATGTTGCAACTGAGTCATTTTATCAACAAAGAAATACAAAATCTTATTCTGGAAAAACTGAAACAAATCCCTTTGGTCCATGTATATATACTTCTTAATGAAATAATTCAATTGAAATCAATGTGAACAGTCACAAAATAACATATCATTCAATAAAAAAAGATAAAGAACTGGACTCTGGAAAAAATAAATAAAACTACACAAGCACCACTACAACTAATACTTATGTATAGTATCATTACATATGGGAAGGAAAAATAGGCCATACACAATTACTTGTATGAGAAGAAGGGGCAATTAATACACCAACTTTTATAAACAATCCTTTCCAAATAAGCATCTCAGACCAGAATGTGAACAATAAAATACTCAAGTTATTGAATAAGGAGGAAGGATGGAGATGCAGTCACCTAAACTTACAACCTCCCCTTACTTGTTATTGCCCCAGTTTCTCAGATGTTAAAACCTAAACTGAAGATTGGTAAGGTGCTTCCCTTATGGAACTTCCCTGAAAATAACACTGAGGAGAGCAACTGTCCCTTTCATCCAGTCTTACCTTCCAAATCATAAGTCGTCAGTGCCTCCCTGGACTGAAGCAACCGTACTCAGTCTCTGGATCCTTGTAGGAATCTTTGTCTTCCCATCTCTGTTAAACTAAGATTGCTGTCTTTGCCCTTCACTCTTTCCTCCCAGCCTGCACTCCCGCTGCAGTACCCCTACTTACCACTCCTTCCCTTATCTATCAGTCCCATTCTCCATTCTTTGTCACTCTCCAGCACATTTTTTTAACAAAATATACCACTCAGTCTTTAGACAGTAAACTGCGAACAAATAAACTGAACAGTTCTACCATCTGTCATTGCTAAAGAGAGTCTAAACTTATCCCCAGTAGGTTTTGCACCAAACATCACCTTGAATAGAATAGAATCATTAAGTTTGGAAAAGACCTCTAAGATCGTTAAGTCCAACCATCAACCCAACACCACCATAGTGCCACATCTATGCATTTTTTGAGCACCTCCAGGGATAGTGACTCAACCACTTCCCTGGGCAGCCTGTTCTGATGCCTGACAACCCTTTCGCTGAAGAAATTTTTCCTAATATCCACTCTAAGCCTCCCCTGGCACAACTTGAGGCCGTTCCCTCTTGTCATATAGCTTGTTATTTGGGAGAAGAGACCAATCCCACCTCGCTACAACCTCCTTTTCTCCAAACTAAACAACCCCAGTTCCCTCAGCTGTTCCTTATAAGACTTGTGCTCCAGGCCCTTCACAGCTTTGTTGCCCTTCTCTGGACACACTTGTGGTGGGTTGACTCTGGCTGGATGCCAGATGCCCACCAAAGCTGTTCTATCACTCCCCCCCTCAGCTAGATAGAAAAAAAAATAAATTCTAACAAGTTCAGACACTTCTCTAATTCCATTAAAATTAGAGTTGGACATTTCATTGTCATTTAGATGTATCAAATGAGCTCTAATAGCTACTGTGAGGTTTCAGGGCTTGCCAGGAGCTGCAAGGTACCCATCAGCCACCTGCTCCCTGCAAAAGCAGACCTGCAGTTTGTGTCTGGAAGAGACAAGCTTCTCTTCTCAGAAATTCACTACTAAATAAACTTTTGGGATAATATTCTTTTCACACACCAATTCCTGAATAAAGAGAGTAAAGTCTCAAAGCAACACCTGTCTACATAGGGGTAGATTTTCACACCTTCTGTACACTCAGTTCCACCACAGCCTGCCTGCAGAAAGGCTGGAAATGCTCAGTGATACAAGATCCTGCATTCTCCAACTGTGCTACAGCAACTGTCTGTACACTACCTACCTGTACAAAGGAACCATCAAAAGAGAGTGTGGTTACGAATAAAGTTTCTATTCTGATCAAGGGCTGATGTCCTACACAACAGGTTAAGCTTACAGATACAAAGAAACACTTAACTGAATCTCATCTGTACACCATGAATCACTTCTGTGAAGAACTGGTAGAATTCTTCTTTGTAGACCTACTAACTTTACCTTTAGAGGACTATTCTATTGTATCACAAAGATTCCAACATGGTCCTTACACAAGGCTTATTGCTGCACTTAACTTAGTAAACTCAGCAGGATCAGGCCACCAACTCAGTTACTGTCCATAATCATCCACAGCATTTAACGAACGCAGCCTCCAGCAGAGCTTTGACCCCCTGCCAACTAGCGCTCTCCCAGTCAATGCCCAGTCTATGGTTCCGGGGATAACTCAAGCTATGGCTGTTCTAAATAGACAGCATGCATAAAGCAAACCTGTTGGCAGAGAGGAGAAGGTTTAACCACACAGACATGAGCCATGCTGTGCCAGTCACTTTTAGAGCCAGAAAACATGCTCTTATCCATCTTATTTACTAGTACAGGCATAGTCTAATAGTGCAATAGGCTATTAGAACTGGAGCTGCCAGTAAGTCATAGGACTGTGGCTTTGCATGCCATCTGCTATATGGAGTTCATTTTCTCTCACACTATCCTCTCAGTATTCTGTGGAAGTTTTTGATACGGAGTATGAAGTACATTTGTTTCTCAGGGGGCAAGGCCAAAGAACTTGATCGAAAGATAAGGTCTGCAATGGTCCTCAGACAGTTCACATTCAGCTGAACCGGATTAGCCTCCAGGAAAGTACTCTCCCACACAGATGAACCTAGTACTGCTCAGTGATCCACACTCCCTTCACCAGCAGGCAAATTTCCTTCTCAGCCCGATAGTTTAAAGGTTTAATCCAGCATGAAATAAACCTGTTCAATCATAGGCAGAAATTGAGCTTTAACTCAGTCTGTAATTTGGACTGCTGTACTCAAATACTGTAGTTTTACCTGTAGAAACATATGGATCATTAAATTCTGGCTTGAGACTTCACCAATACCTGGAGAATGAGTTACAGTTGGGCGGTCAAACTCTGATTTCAGTTGCATCTCTGAAGATGCTCTGAGGTTTTGTGAGCTTAAATAGATCCATCAGTCATGCTTTTAATGCAAGGCTAGTAGCCTACTTTATTTTTCCCTTGGGTACATTAAAAGTAAGGCAATAAGATAAATATCTCAGGTGGATGTACAAGTGACAGACAAGAAAAACAATGAAATATAAAATATTTGGACAAGTGCACAATTCAAAGTCAAACTTACCAGAAAAGTGACCAAATTTGGCTAAGCATGAAATGTTAATTATTTTAGTTATTAATTTCATTCAACAATGCTAATATGTCTTACTTTATTTTAAAATACTTCAGCTTGGACAAAATGAAATCTCTCTGAAAACACCTCATTCCTCCTCCAAGAGCTTCACGAGAGTGGGCAGTACAAGTTGCCAATATGTTAACCAAAAATCCCTTTTATAATAAAACCCACTGGTGAGAGGATCTGTCTTTTCTTCAGTTCCTTTAAATATCCAGGTCTTGTTCTGCTATCCAAATCACTCAATGAGCCAACATTGTGGGAAATACAGTGATTATTTAAATTCTGCTGTTTTAGTCAAGATTTTAATTAAGTATACCAATTCCCCAAAAGAAAAGTAAACACAATCCACTTCCCATCCTGTGGCAACTGCTCCAAAATTCAGGTTTCAACATCCTGTCACAAATGGAAATATTCCATTTGTGGAATTTCTCCTCACATTCCAAGCTCACAATTGTTTAAGAAGCTACAGATTAGGATGGCCTCATTTTTGTGGGGCAAGCAGACGTTTTATTAGCTGTTAAAAGAGGAGGAAGGGAGGAATCAAACCTCTATTCTTCTTCTAATCTTGGCTTGAAACAGAAACAGAGCTAGAGAACTATTCCTAAAGGAAAACAAAAACAAAGCACACAATCCCTAGATAAAAATAATCAAACCATAAAACAACTCTCAGACTCTTGAAAATTTGACTTCAAAGTAACATGGCAAGTTGGCGGGCATTTAATACACAGCACAACTGCATGAGGTTTCGCTACTTTGCCCTCAGCAGGCAAAGGCACCTTTATAAAATGGTTTCTTCTGCAAACACAGAACACAAAAGACAAGAGCTCAAAACTGAATGGCACACAACAACAGGGTGACTAGGCTCAGATGTGATCAAATTTGATGTAACCACGCAGAATAGCCTGAGTAAAAGATACTTAGAACAGTCATTGTATCTAACTTTCCATGTTCAGCTTCTGCTGCTGAGCTTAGCTTTCAAAAGCAAAATGCAAGATGGGTGTAAAATACCACCAAATCAGAATAATGTATTACTGTTAAAATAAGTATAAGACAAAAAAATGTCTAGATACATTGATTTTATCACTCAGCACTGCAACAATCCTCCACAACATACAACTTTAAGAACAGATACCAGGGTCACAGAAACACAAAATTATATTCAAAATCCCCAAAATACAAATTGCTCACTGTCACAATGGTGAGGTAAAAAACTGCTCGTCTTTGAGTCATTTTCTTACTTACTCAGATGTTCCATATCCATGAGAGTAATGAGCCTGTCCTCATTTGTACACATCAATCTTACAGCCATGTCAGGCATAGCAAGCAGTAAATCATCTCAAAACAATGAAGTTGTATGATATTTTACACAAGTAAACTCTTTCAGTGAATACCACTCAACTTAGTGGCCTTTTTAAAGGCAAGAAACAGATTCAAAACATACGCAGCCTCAAGAGACAGGTAAATGAATATAAACATGGTTATGCTGTTAAAAAAACACAGTGACCAAAATTATAAGTAACTTACTGTTATGATGCAGGGAAAGAAATTGGAATTCTTATTATTGAGCTTTTATAAGCTTTCTGCTGGGAGTTAAAGAAAAAATAAATAGAACTGAACACTGAGGTAACCACTGGATTCTAATGTAAATCTGCATAAAACCTATTTAACATTTAAGAGATTTTTAAAGAAAAATAATAAAGTCATTAAATTAACAATAATATGATATATTGGGTAAATAATGGATAGAAGGGAAATTGGTAAAATACCTGAAAACTTGAGAGAAAAGGAGAGGAAATTGTCATCAGGGCCTGTAACAATAGTATCTGAAGTTAGGTAGCTGTATAACAAAAGTAAGTAAAAATGTTTTCTGGGTAATCAATAGATAGAAATAGGCATGTTTAGACACCATTTTACAGAACTTAGTGGGATGAAATATCTTTTGTACTTTAACTATAGAGGAAGCCTAAACACTTAGCTTAGCCCAGATGCCTAAAATAGGTGAAAATTTTAATCCTAAGGTTAAGGGGTTGAGTGAATTGGAGGATGAAAGTTGAAGAGATAAGAGTAAATTGTGTCCTTTTAGTGTATTCATTTTAGAAGAACAGAAGAACTTCTGAAGATGAGTATTTCTGGAATTAAAGCTACAAACAATGACAGCAATAATAAACAAAGAAATGTTTGCACCTGTAAATTTCTTTCCTGTGACAAATTACTACATATAAGAACCAAAGTTTTCTTTCACTTCTCTGAATTCACATAAAGTCATTTCTAGCTGAAAAGCCTTAGGTGAGTGGGTGTTCAAAAAAAAGAAAAAAAAAATTACAGATCACCAATTATGAGAGGTTGAATCCACACAAAATGCCTTCAGTTTGCCTATCTTGACCTTCTTATGCTCATCTGTTACTTCAGCTACATCAGCCCCTAGCCAACTTTTCTGGTATGTTCCAAATGGGAGATGAGCAAATGACCATTTAAATTACTGCCTTCAAGAAATACCCTGGCTCTTCTAGGAGTAAAGTACACAGTTCCAAGTGCATAGCAATTACCTCTAAAATATGTCAAATTTCCCTCAGCAAGACTGTGAAAAGACATTCATCATTATCCATTTTTCTTTGATTCAACTCTAAATACAACTTGTAAAAGAAATTTAAGTGTTCAAAAACCAAAAAGTAAGCTGAGCTTACTACAGCAATCTACAGTAACCCGAAGAGCAACGTTTCCAAATTTCCTCCCTCTGTTTCTCAAACACTGTTTTGGTAACTACCAGCAGCCCTAGTTCCGAGTTCACTACAATACCAAATGAACATTTGGACCTCCCCACCAATGCATAGCTCTGACCTACACAAATTCTTGTTCGACCACAGACTTAGCAGTAGATAGCAAGCACAATAGTAAAGTCCTGGGATACTTTAGAATCACCTCCATTAAAAACTGCATTCATATGATGTTCATAAGGTTTCAGCAAGGCCAAGCTTGTTTTGCAGAACATGATGCAAATAACTCAGTCCATCTCCCATTTGGCTTATCCCACCACCTTCCATCCTTGACTCCGACTGGCATTTGGAAGCTTTTGCAACTGATGTGCAAGAGCGTGTCTTTACCTTCAGCTGTTGTTCTTGTGTGGCTGTCCAGAAATCTGACACATTCTCTACTGCAAAGTGCCTATGCATTTGCTGCACTTCCCCACAATCAGCAGCAGATAGGGAAAGTGGAAAGTTGGCACACAGTGAACTAGCATTCTTGTAGTTCCTTTCATTGCACCACACTCAAAAAGATGAACACCCAGGAAGACAAGATGAACTAACAGCAAGTTAAGATCACTGCACATGAGCTTTCTCATCTCTAAGTTAATATAGAGCTCTGTGTTAAAAACTCACTCCTACTTTTCCTGCTAATTACCAACTATATTATAAGCACTCTGGTCAAATGCTACAGGAAAAAAAATCATATCCATCTTACCATAAGTTAAACCTCAAGTGTGTCATCCCACCCAGCCTCTTATTACTGAGGCTGAGCTCTATACGAAAAAATTAAGATGCACCAAACAAGTTGTTTGGTAGTCACGTTAATTATTTAACTAACTTTTTTCCACCCAATTCAGAAACAGGTCTGAAGAAAACAAGAAACTTTACACTTACAGCTGGAAAAAAAAAAAAAAAAAAAGCACTACAACAGCTTTGAAAGTGAGTGAACATCTATTCTGTCTACCTAGCAAACTAATTGGTAAAGAACTGATCAATGAAATCACCAAGGTTTTCCTTCCTATTTATCTTCTGGCACTGAATTTTTAAACTACCACTATCTAGCATTGTTTTACTGTTTTAGAAGAGCAGAATTGTCATCTCAAATTTCTGCCTCCACAATTCCACAATGATATTGCTTGAGTGCTTTTTAATATTATTTGGAAATAGGCATCTCCATTAAGTGCAGTGTTTTATTCAAATTCACTTCCCACAGTATATGTACTTACTTCTATATTCACCTGTTTCATATCTTTTTCTTTACAGGAAATTGATCGTAATTCTCATCTCATGCATCAGAAATGCTATGAAGAAAGTAAACTAACACTTCAGAGATCTTGGATCAATTTCCTACACTGCTCAGGGAATTCAGTTATGATGCGATGCCTCAAGATTTTTTTATTGCACATGTAATTTTAAGCCTGTGAGAAGTCTTACTGGCATCAATGGAACAGCTCAATCATGCATTTTTTTCTGATTTGGGACCTAAGCTTAGCTGTATATAGGTCACTCAAACTTGTAAGTATCTAGTCCTGAGAATATCTTATCTATTTGGACCATAAACTCAGGCCAAAACATTCTCCTTTGCAGTTTGTACTAAAAATAGCAACTCACTGTTCATGTAACAGTAATATTAAATAAATAAATCATAATCTATTTAATCCCTTTTGTTGTACTACTCTGGAATTAACCTTTACATGTTCTTAACTTCATGTTCTAATCCTTCATTACATAAGCAATATTATTTCTTCTTTGCTGTTTTCACCTATCACAACAACAAAAAATACTCAGAATGTATTAACAGGAGTCAAAATACTACTTGGACAGATGACAATATTGACATCAAATGTCAACTATGTTCTAGATATGTAACATATACTTATCCAAATAACCACTTTGATATGTCAATGTTTCCTTACTGCATATGAAAGTGTAGCTTGTTCTTCTCATAACTAGCATGTTATATTTTGCTTGTTTTCCTTCCAGTTTAAGCCTGTCTATCCTAAATCAATAATCAGCCATGTCCTCTAGAGTCTCTTGCACACTGAAAAACATATCCATCGATACCAACTGCATGAAACATGATTAAGAGGCTCATTACATGATTCTTCTGAAAAAGTTCTATATAAATTCCCAGAGAAAATGTCACATAATGTCAATCACTGATAACTGAGCCTGCAGTAACTCATCTGCTCAATGAATCTACCTAAATATTGTTTTTTAAGCATTTGCCATGCAACTAAAATGAATCATGTAAAATGAAAAGGTCAGCTATCATTCACAGTTTAAGGGAATACATATTTAAAGAAATTAGAAGAAATAAAAACTGAGCAGCAAAATATACAATGTTATGCACAGTACTGAAGTCTCACATATTACTGTTAGCAAAGCAAATTCCATTAATCTTTGGTGTTTCTTTCAGTATATCACAGTGTCAGACAGTGATACTTGATTGCACAGCCCCTAAGAGCTTACCAAATCAATGATACATGCAATGCACTTGTTGCATTGCATTTTTAATACAAAAAGATATCACTTCCTTAATATCTTTAGAAATAAGTAATGAAAACTAAAGTAAAGAGCTATCCTACCATTTAGAGGGCCTAACGATGTGATATTTTTTCCTGTTTGTATAGTGCACATTTCTGGTGGAGTAACCTGGCAAGAACAAAGTCATTTCCTTGGTTGTAACAAGGCACAGGGTCTTCACTCCCAGTCAAAATAAAAAACAATATAAGCATTTGTTGCTAACAAGTTACACTGTTGGCTGAACCTGCATCAAACCTAATTCATGTTTTGATAGTCAGAGTTTAATAGTCAGTGTAATGTGTCTTCCCCAAATTTCTGCTTAGATGCACAAACATAATTTAAGACACAAGGAAAAAGGACAGACTGTAGCATACTACTTCTAATGAGTTGCTGCATCATCACTAAAAAGACCTATATTCAAAAGTAGTCTAGAATTATTTTGTTTCTACAGCACAACTTACAATTTTCATGTGCAACGCCATATGAGAATAAAAAAAAAATTTAACAGTGAACTATTACAGCTACAATAACCTTATTAGCTCCAATATTTCAAAATAAATGAGACATCACAGGTGGTCCTGAATACCAAAATTATTGTTTTTGCTGTGGCAGAAGCAAGAAAACGGAATTGTACAGACAGTGCCATGAAAAGCACTGCATAAATCTGCAGTAATGTACAGTCTGTTCTAACAACAGTCACTCTTAAAACAGGCCTGCCTTTTGGAATATAAAGGGAGCAGCATAACTAAAACCAGATTTTTTTTTTTCCAGCATCTCCAGTCAAGCACAGAAAAGTATGAGTCACATTTGCAAATTTTGGCTTAAATTGGTTTAATGCTTCCCAGTGAATGCATAAGCCTATTGTTCATGTCCTTTGATGATTTTAGCAAGTGATATCAAAAGCAAGCTCAAAATAAAACTGGAATAAAAGTCAGTTAGCTCTTGAAGTAGCATTTCAACTACATTTCATTAAGGGAGGCAAAGCTTTTTGTGATTTCTTTTTGAAGGAAAAGCCATGATCAAAACTTTGACACCTTTAAGGGGCTTATTTTTAAAAGCATACTTCATACAGTACCATCAAGACAAGTATCCCATCTAAGTGCATATGGGCTATAACTAAATAGTTGTACAGCAAGGCTTAATCTAACAGAACTGGAGTAACATAATCATAGTTATTATTATAATTAGCTACTTAAGAAACCATTTATAATGTGATGTAAATGTTGTTAGACACTAACATCCAAATATTCCAACCAATAGTAAAACTACGGCAATTATCTTCTATTCTCTGGCCCATTTTATGACGGTTTGAACTAGATATCCTTCATATCTTTTAAAACAATCCTGTTTTCCATTATGATTATAAATCGTGCTTTCCATTAAGATTATAGCATAATTTTGCTAAAGAAGTACCCTTAATTCCCACCAACATATTTAGTAAATTATTTTATACAAAGGCCAAAGAATAAAACTAGCTCACTGACCATTTTTCTTTAGTTTTCCACATCCTTTTACTAATAAAACCTACAAAAGTAATTAAACACTAAAAATTTGCTAAACAAAAGAAGAATGACTTGAATAACCAAGCTTGTGTTAATATTGCAGTCATTTGTCACAGTAGCTTTCATCATCAGCTGAGCTCTGCCCTCCATCAGCTATCTCCTCCGGAACAAATGCCTCTATAAAATCATCTGTTCATTTTATTTTTAGTAGTCTACATTTGACTGTGCTCATTTGTCCTTTGGCTTTTCCTTCAACTCAAACAAACAAACCCCCTCCAAACTAACAGACCACGATGACATCAATTTAATTATTCCCATAAATTCTATAGGCTTAACACCTACTACTTCTTGGTTGAAATCTAACTTTGGCAAGGTAGATCCTTAAGTGCCATGTATGAGAGCTTCTAAAAATGCAGATGGACATCTCATTAGGCATCCTAATAATTCAGTAATTTTGATTTCAAATGGGCTTTGTGTACATTTGTTGCCTATTTGTATAGCTGGTACCCTATGACCTTGGAAAGCCAGCTTATTCCATCAGTAGCAGAGAATGCTCCACATGTCTAAGGAGATGGTAATTGGTAATTTGATTTTTGCAAACATACACACACAAACATAAAATTGTTTTTATACATATAACAGTAACAGCTGCAGCCTACTGGTGAAGAGTATGTTATGCTGGGCTCTAACCATTGCTTTTCCACAAAATGGATTCACAAAAAGCTTTTGACAAAGGCCTTGAAAGACCTTGAAGGCAAACTAGGGAAGAGAGAAAAGAGATCTTTGCCTGGATAAGTGACTGAATAGATAAAACCGTGAACAAGAAAAGAGCAGGCCAGTTTTCTCAGGGGGTGACGATTCCAGTGCAGCACCTCAGTCTGGGCTGTTTAACATACCCAGAGAGGATCTGGAAAAAGGCAAGAGCAGCGCAGCTAGAAAGTCCATTGAGGCAAAGCTATTCAAGGTAGAAGGACATGGGCAAAATGTGATAAACTGTAAAAGGGTTGTATGAGATGAGCAGTCGGTTTTAAAATGGCAGCCGTAAAATTAGCATATGAGAGTTCCATGAAAAAGGCATCCCTGTTCTCAGCAACAGTTAAAAAAAAAAAAGCAAAGTGTAGAAATTATTAGGCAAGAGAGAGCAAAACAGAAATCAACCCTATGCCCATGCGAATCTATACTTTGCCTACTGCTGCATGCAAATCTCTTACCCTCATCTCACAAAAGAAATACTAGAGGTGTAAAAGCTTCAGAGAAGGGCAAAAAGTATCATCAAGCATATGGAACAGCTTCCATTTGAGTAGCATTTGAATAAGTCAGAAATATCCAAGCTGGCAAAGAGAGGATTGAGTACCACAAGAATACCTAGGAAGTGATGGTTCATTGCCTTTTCCAATAGAAGAACTAGAAGGAATCAAGTGAAACTGGTGAAAATCACATTCAGAACAAACGAAAAGCAGTTCTCCACACAACAGGCAGTGGGCTACCTTGTTAGAGAACACAGTGGATAAGAAATCTTACACAGGCTGAATGGGAAAGAGGATGAAAGCTTGGATGAGACCCTTATTTAGGCTTACTGAATAGACAGGAATTCACACCCTGCTCAGGAAACGCCCCTGAGCTGAAAACAGCTGGGGAATTCTCAGGGACACACCACATACACTTAGCCTGGATTTACTCTTTCTCTCCAGGCATCAAAAACAGCTACTGCTAAAGCAACTAGCCAATGATCCAACACAGTGTGGCCATTCTTACATTCTCACCCAATGCTATTAAGGGCATCTCCCTCTTTCAAGGCATTACCTATTAAGTAGTACATCAAGAGGCAGTTTAATTCATTTGTCACTCTCACATTAGGTCATCCAGTAAGAGTGGATTGGGACTTGGAGAGGTTTTAGATGTCTAAGTTTGAAAACATGTTGACTTGGACAGATTAATTCCTGCCAGAGATAAGCAACCAGCAGCATTTTACAAAGCTGTTTGGGACAGTCAAATGTAGAGGTTCCACTGCTTAAATCCAACGTTTTTCTAGATGAAGGCCTAGTGACATGAATTTGACTAGCCAATATCATATTTCAGTCTACTAAAAAGAAGTTGTTAACAGGGTGTAAAAAAATGGCACTGTTGACAATGAAGCAACTGAAGAACTTGTTTAAAAGACGGGTATTTCCTCCAAAACTTCCAACAAGAATGATGTGCAACACAGAAGGCAAAAGTATGTGGATTGCGATGGGTTTCTCCTTATACAAATGAAGGGGAATAGAAGAAACCCTGAGGGACCAACTAAAAGAAAAAGAGCTATTTCAATAGTTTTAAAACATCCTAAGACCAGCTATATCTACAAGTGCAACATATGGATTATGTTTTTAGCTCTTCAGCAGTCTTGCCTCTTTCTTTGGATACTTCCTATGTTATTAAAATGGTATGTGGGTCCTAGTCACTGAAGCTAAAAGTGACACGCTGCCCAAATAACTCACTTAGGTGTTTTCAGCTTCACTACACCCACGGAATAATAGCTTTAATTTCTCCAGAGGTTGTGTAGGAAGATACTGATGGAGACTGCAAAATATAGAAGAGTGTCTACTGCATCCAACAATGTTCTAAAAATATAAGACTTCTTCACCAGACTATAGGGACTGAGAAGACAAGTATGAAACATTTCTCTACCATAGGACTGCCCCAATAAGTTGGCTTTCCATGGGCAGACACTTAGCAACACAGAAATTGCAGCTGAACCCAGACCAGCTTCAGAACACTTGCTATAGTAGCACTGCAAAATTGAACTGAGATAGCCTGAAGCAAGCAAAGAAGATGGTAAAGAAAATTGGCAATTACAGCAACATGGCTGCAATGACTCCTTTCTGTCCTGCTTTTAAACTGAGCAAATTCATCAACTGAATAGTAAGCAAATACCACATGTTGGTATAACACTCATTTAATTCAAGACAATGAGCCACAGACTCCTACAGCCTATCTCACTAACTGCAGAATTGATTCTGCCATACTTACTCATGGTGCACTTACTCACCACATAGGGACTTCAAAACCAAAAAAAAATAATCAAGAGGATAACTCAGAGAATAAGACACCATACTGTCTACCATCCAGCAATGGCAGAATTGCAATTAATTCATTTACATACTATGAGAATTGCAGCAGAAATATATTTACTCTGACAGCATAACAACTGTTGGGAATTTGAAAAGAGAATTCAGAAGAGAAGATTCTTGTAAATTATTTTGATAGCACCCACATCGCTGAGCTGTGGGAATTCTGTCTACAGCAAAGGAAAATTGCTTCAGAGCCTCACAGAATAAAAACCCATTAACTGCAAAGATAAGGATGAACAAAGCAAAATAACCCAGATACACTCCCTTACTTTGTCCAATTTGAAAGTATATTAAAATATTTATTTAGAAAGCTTTAAAATATTTGCAAACCATTTTTGCGTATACTTCAGAAGTAAAAAAGTTTGTTCAGATAAATATTACCCAACAAGCCACCTCACACCTGCCCATGCTACATTACTTCCAACAATTTGATTAAACTTAGTAAAACTATTGACAATGCCTGTATCAAACAGTATTTTAAGAAGTGAAAGAATGTGCTGCTTTCTCGACATTCGACTGTAACTGGATTACTGAATACTTAGTAACAAAACTCTAATTTGTATTTAAACCTTTATATTATGCTAGGAGTACAACATTTAAAAAAAAAACTTTTCCAGGCCTCCTCTTATTTTAGGCAAGTTGTTTTTTGTGGTTTTTTTTTTCTAATGAGAGGCAAGCAGCACTAAGTAATCATTTCTCAACAATATAAGTAACAAGTTCACAACACCAGAAACTACTATGAATCTTCAAATATCTTCTGCATTGTTGGTGTCACCCAGAAGCACGTGTACTGTGCCACATTTAGCTGATTTAATGTGTAGAATTAAAATATAGTGCTAAACAGCTAGACAGCATGTTGAAATAGTCCTTAGATTTCTTACAGCATCACTGTAGTGAACGTTACGAGGTCAATAACTGCAAGCCTGGAACCACTACTAAGACTATATTCCTTCCCAAGTTTGCAGTTACTATTCTTACATAGGAAGAATACAATAAAAAAAAAAAAAGAGAGATCAAAAAGAGAGTTGAGAAGGGGGGGAAATAGTTTTATCTCAATATTAAGCATATTTAAGAGACATCTTTATCAAAGTTCTTAGCCAAGAAAACCGCTGGTGTGACAGTAAATGAGAATACTATATCCTGTTCTGAAGTTTTGTAGGGTGATTGGGAACTGCTCCTGAGTTAGGGCATTGATAATGGAGAATGGCACAGGACAATATAAATTAGTATGGCAAAAACAAGAAATGAATTGGTCAAAAGTCTTGAGGCTTCTCAGACTGTGGGGAAGAATGTTAAGAGTAAGAAGATGGCAAGGGCATATAAGTAAATGAGAGATGCCACATAGCTGTGATATTACTAGTTGTGCATAAATTATGATGGCAGCAGAAAGACAGTTTGATGTTTCATGGAAAATGTTTCAATTTTCATGTAAGGTACCATCAATGAGAACAAAGATAAGAAGGAAAGGATGCAAGGAAACATAGCAGGGTGCATGATTTGCCACCTCTGGGACGTTCATCTGACATCTCTACAATTGTACATCTGCATCCTGTAGCTGATCTGTTAGTGTATCATGGATGTGTCAGACTTCCAAACAAACAGTAGTTCCACCTGCAGTCCTTCTCTATCCCCAAGCCATGTATGGATAGGTATGACTGCTTCTGAACAAATAACAGACTAGCTTTCTAGCTTGAGCACTAGAGGAGGATTTTTGTACTATGAGTCAGGTTCACAAATAGGCTTGCTTTTCTTGGCCCTCTTCCTTGAATCCTTACAAGCAGTACACACATTTTCCCAAATCCATTATGATGGTCTGCATAGTCTGGGTGCAACACATACTATTCCTATAGTATTATCCTACTACACTTAAAAGAATGTTGCGTTTCAGCCTGTACTGTCCCAAACAAGTCTGTACTGGATATGTGTTCAGGAGTTGGTGAAAAATAGTGTTGGCTCAGATTCTACCAGATTTTTGCACTCCCTGAGTCCTTGGTCAATCCTAAAATGGCAGGTTTCAAGGGACCCCTGAAGGTCATCTCATCCAACCCCCTGCTCAAGCAGAGTGCAGGACCACATCTAGGTAGCTTCTGAGTATCTCCATGGATGGAGACTCCATAACCTCACTGGGCAACCCGTGCCAGTGCTCAATAACCCTCACAGGGGAAAAAAGTATTTCCTGACATTCAGAGGAAACCTCAAGTGTTTCCATTTGTGCCTTTGTCCTATCAGTGGGCACTACTGAAAAGAGCCTGGCCCTGTCCTCTTTGCACCCTCTCTTCAGGTATTTATATACACTGATAAGATCCCCCTGAGCCTTCTCTGCTCCAGGCTAAACAGTCCTAGCTCTTTCAGCCTTTTCTCACAGGAGAGAAGCTCCAGTCCCATAATAGTCTTCCAGGCCCTTCGCTGGACTATCTCCAGTATGTCCATGTCTCTCTTGTACCAAGGAGTCAAATAAAGGACAAGTGTGTGTTATTAACATATTCTAATGGCCATCAACTATATATATGTATTACATAATGAAAAAATATAAAGAAATGTTTCAGTAATATTAATTAGGATAACATTGTTTGATTTACAGTAATTATTTTCATTTGGACGCTTTACCTCCACAGTGGACTTTTGTTGCCTTTATATTTACCAATTGTTTAAGAGTGCTTTTGGCACTGCCTTAGTTGCTCGAGTTGCTCAGAACTCAACAAAACCAAAATCCATTCCAAACATTGACCTCCATTTGTGAATTCTACTTGCAATAGCTTATATACAAGAAGGAGATGCAATTGAACAGAGCCAACAAGTTCCATCGAATGAAGCAGAATCTGTTGTTAATTTCATTTCCTTCTGTTTGTTTTCTTGTTCAACAAGATTGGTCTAACTTAGAATTTCAGGTTTCAAATTCAATAAAAGACTGCTTTTGGGTGCAGGTTGTAGGTAGACAACAGGCATATGGGAATTCAGTTCAAGTTACCTGCTAGGTAATTATTACAAGCAGGTAGTATCTTTATGAAGGATATACTGTGAAAGATTTGAGCTGAAGAACCTGCAGTAATTATTAAAACAAACAAACAAAAAGGCATATAAAACATTTAACAAAAAGCAATGATTCTATATGCGTGGGAAAAATGAAAAAAAAGCACTAGTTTAGAAACAATGTTAGATGATACAGTGAATCTACATGACTGAGATCTACCAAAGCTGAGTTAGGCAAGTAATACAGATTAAATAGTTTAGTTTCTCAAATATATCATAATTGCCAACTGAGAAAATGAAATTAAAATGATCCCAGGAAAAGTTTAGACATACAAGAAGAAGTATTTCTCAACCTACACAGGAAGCTAAAAGTGAGAGTAAAAGCCTCTTTTGGCACAAAAGTCTCAGTCATGACTCGATTTTACTAGAATAGAGCTGATTTGGTCAAATGGAAAGAGCTAACATTTTTAAATGTTATCTGGAAAGACAATTTCTACGTAGCGTCACTTCCGGAGTACAATAACAAGGAAAATACCGTTCATTTGGTATACATACATCAATGGTAAAATACTGAAAAACAAAATCACATTATACTGCAAAAGTAGCAGGTAATTCTGATTTCTCAGAACTAGGTCCTTAGATCTACCCCTAAGACATGTTAGGTAGAGCCTTTTTCTCTTTGATTCATGTAACACAACCTCAAAAGCTATTTGCATCATGCAGTGTTTTCTACCACAGGGGTTTGTTTATAAAAATTAATTCTCTAACCTTATCAAGAAACAATGCAATATATTGCAAAATACAAACAATCAGCAATGTTGTGTACACAGGAACAAACTATCTGTTGACAGGGAGGAAAGATGGCACAGAAAAACCCTGAAAAGAAACCGCTTAAGAATCAGCTGTGACAGTTAGAAGTACAAAGTCTGTATGCAGTTCATTTAGAGAAGAAAGATTCTTCTAAGAATTGAGCATTCTCATTGTGCAAAAAAATTAGAATATTATTGACATTTTAAAATCTATTCTAGTTAACGGATATAATTTTGTTCATCCAGATTACATGGAAATTCTGCATATTTTTGATAAAGATCAAAGTCCTGTGACTATAAACCCACTCAAATGAAAAATAAGGAAGAAGAAAGGAGTTCTGACTGGAAAACCAATGCATTTTGTACAAGAAAAATCTTGAGGTTATATAATCACCTGCCAACACTGTAAATGCCTACTAATGAAGTCATGCAGTAACATTTCATTTTGCTCCCAGAGGGGAAAAAAAAGAAAAAGAATCTTTTAATTGGAAATCACTTAGCCTGCTAGAGTCATCACAATGCATACATACTCACTAACTCAACCACCTTGTCTCACTGCAATAGACTGAGACAAATAGCAAATTACAGCATGTCATTGGAAAAGTTTGCCTAAAACGCTGTTTGATGCTTAAAAAAGAATTCATAAAAATACAAATGTTTACTATTCTCTATAAGAGTCTTTTAGGGTATGGACCTAACTACTGTATTCCTTAGCTCATTTTGAAAGAAGAGGTCCTTCAGGAGATCCTGAACAGAAAACAAATTGAAAACTCTAATTTTCAAGCGTCTAATCATGAAGTTTAACTCTGTATTTTTAATGCAGAGTCTTTCTATGCAATATCCTAAGGGATTTTTTTCTTAAAGAAAAAAAACACAACATTTTGGTGTACAAATGTAACAAACTCCCAAATCAGGTGCTATGCTTAGGATTTAAATTCCAATGTTTCTGCACAGCTGAAACAAGACTAACTATACCAACTGGAAGAAGGGATGGCAGGCTGTTACCCTAGAAGGCTAGCCCTTAGTATTTTGCTGAAGCTCAGGTCTCTGGCTTATCTTAGAAAAGCAAATGAAGATTTTACTTCAAGACTATAACCTAAAAGAAAAATTGATAAGGCAACCTCTGTTTGACCTCCACTCTTCCACATGCAATGGCTCCAATTCCCTCACTCTGTAACACGACACACATTTAGTTATTCTTCTAAAGTGTTAACGAACTTTTCTTTGCAGTAAAAGAAAGAAAAAAATATGCTGCCCAACTGACTTGTTATTCTCATCAAGAAAACACTATTTTGGAAGTAGTTCCCTCCAATTCAAAGTAGACACAGAACATGCAGAAAATTGTAAAAGGGGTCTGTATAAAGCAAATATCCGGTCTCTCGCACAAGCTGTTTTACAAGAGTGGCAAAAAAGAGAAAACAACAAAAAAAATATCATGCGGATTCATTCTGCTAGAGCCCTGTGTAGAACTGAACATATTTCAATTTCTCACAGAGTAGTCTGTGAGATCCTAAGAATTGGATGACAGCCTCTCCAGGTAGAGTTGAAGGTAGGTTGGTATATTAATCAAATCTATGAGCCACAGAAACCAGAAGCTACGGTAGGCAAGTTCTTTGTGTCACATTGATGTATAGTGTTGACATCTCAGTTTTATTCAAGGCAACTCCAACATCTGGTGTTCCAAGAAACCTGTCCACTGCAGCCCTGTGCTTACATCTCAAAAATTAGTGAAAGGTGGGTTTCCCATCGCAATAATTTCATCATAAATGACTTCAGGGTTAGAAAATCTGCAAGGTTCATCCAAGAATTCCTTCGAGAAAATCTAGGAAAAACTAAGGGTAGAAATCATCTTATGTAATACTAACAGCTAAGTTTGAAGCATGCGGGTCTAGTCTTTATGACCAGTGGAGAGATATCTGGCACTTCCAGATGGTCATTCATTTCATTATAAATAAATCTTCTATCATCCTTTATCATCCGCTGGAAATACCCATTTCTCTTCACTGACTCTGAATGAAGCTTCACATCATTCTCCTAAGTCTTAGAAAATGAATACTCGGGTAGCTCAAATTAGGCAAAATCCCTCTGGATATAAAAACATTAATAATCTCAGTTTAAATACAAAACATTACTACTTTTATATCAACTCTCACTTTTTCTAAATTATTAGAATCAGGAGCATAGTGTATAGTAAATTTTTGCCATCTTCCTACAGGACATAAATTTCGTTTCACAATTTGCTAACAAAGCTTTTTGTCCATTAATAATAGAAACTTGTTGGCTGATTTCAGAAAGCACAAGTTTCATATTTACAGCTGATATCTAAAGTCTTGAAGAATACGTCCTACCAAATTATAACAATGTTGAGGCAGATCAAATTAATAAATGCTGCATAGATAATTCTTTCAGGATTTTTTTTAATATAAAAATTTTATGTAGCAATTAGCAATTTAATCTATTGTAAAACTGGTGGGTTTTTTTTCTTTTCCATAGGGCATTAAGATTTTAATTTGCAATACTGTCCAGCAAACACCAAGTAACTCAATTGGAAATAACAGGGTGAATCACAGTGTCCCAAATCTCGAGGTCAGTAAGTGACCAAGGTAGAAGCTGTTCCTACCACACTGCTTGAACACTGGGTACAGCTGCCCACTCTGTGACGTTTCAATGCACAGAGTACAATGAGCTCTGAAAGGAATACATGTCACAGGTGCAGAGGAATGATATGGCATCCTCATTAAAATATTTCAATCAAACCAGAACAGCAGCCCTGTAGTGTATCTATCATCAAGTATATATAGCACTTGTTAGAGCTAGAGAGCTACAAAATCCCTCTCTGTGCACTGGGGTAAAAAGAAAAAGGTAGTAAGCAATCTGTGTTACAGCAGGCCAGAGCACCATGACAAAGCAACATTAGCAGCTATGGCAGTGCAAAGTCTGCAGTAGGACAACACATAAGCATGCAGCCAAGTTCAAAAAACAAGCAATCAATTGGCTCAACATCATCACAGTGAAAGTAACATCAAGGTTAACAATTTTTTCTTAAATAACACAGAATAAATTAAGTCTCAATTCTAACCAAAAGAGAGAGACAGAGTTGACAGGAAGATAAAAATACTTCTCAGGTAATTAAGGATATAGAAAAGTTGTCATACTCTGTATTACTATTGTAACAAAACAAAAAGGTCACCATAAAGAAGTTCGTAGCACCACAATTACAGTGCAGGCAAAATATTAAATAAACTTACTTTGTTAGACAAAAGAGACCTTTAAATTAATTTCAGCTTTAGTCTCTGAATAACAACAGGATGACTCACACTTAAAAATACCAATCAACTAAAGAGCCATAGACAGTCAGTCCAACATTTGGAACAGGTACATTATAATGAAGGTTCGTAGAATTGCTTCACATGAAGAATGCTCTTCCTATTAGAAGACTCAATTTTTCACTTACTCCAATTTTAGCACCTGGGTTCAATTTTCCATGCTGAGTGTCTGAATTAGATTTCCCAAAGAATATTTTAATCTTTACATTTCAGAAACACTCGTTTCTGAAAATAAGTTTTATTATGCTTAAAAAATTACTACAGCCTCCTCTTTGAGAGTAACCATTTACAGCCCTACAAAAATCCACTCTCAAGCTGACTTCAATTGCATTTTTTAATATTCAGATTCCCTCTCTCCATCCCTCTGTGCTCTAATCACACCTGTCTCAAATGTGTGGGTTCTACAAAAAAATCTTCTACTTTCTGACTTTACTGGGGCAAAAGATTCATAGAAAGATGTGTACTGCCTATTTCTACTGGGGGGGATGGGGGGGTGGGGAAGACTGTCGTAAATGATAAAAAACTTAGTTATTAACATTTCTTTCCTATGACATGTATGTGGATATTTAAAGTTCTATACTCTACTGAACGTGCAATAATCCTGAATTTTCTATAGGCTCAAATTTAAAGCTTATTCAGTATATCTATAACCATTCCTGTTGCCCCCAGGATAATTTTTAATAGTATTATAAGAAAAGAAAAAAAAAATCCTTGAACTTACTCGGAAGTAGTCACTGCAGGCTGCCAGGACTGCTTTATGTGCGTGGAATTTCTGCTCTTCAGCAATAAGGGTGATATCGCAAAGTATGCCATCACTTCTTTGTTGGTTCAGGGCTGCCAGGACAGCATTGTTATGGGAGCTGGACTGACAAAGCCTCTGACCTGTCAGCATTTCCTGAACGCTGAGAGGGGAAAAGGGAAAGATTTTGTCAAAAAAAATGTAGGAAACAAGCAGATTCTGTTAGAAATATAGAAGATCTTTTTTTTTTTTTTTTTTTTTTTTTTAAGACAAGACTGTTTGATAATTTTTGGCAAGAAAAAAAGTCATAAACCCTGTCAGGCAAAAACCTTTATATGGTATAGACATCACAAGAAAAGTTCAGTATTACAAAGTATTATGAAACCTGATTATATACTCAAATTTAAAAACCTTAACTGTTCTGATTTTCCTTTGCTGCACTGGAAGTTAGCTGGACTCATAGGATTAATTCAGAATTATACGAGAATTAAATGAGAAGAATAAATGTCAGTGGAGCAACAGAAAACTTGAAATGGCTCAAACTGATGCATCAGTGGAAAGGAGTACGTATGTATGTATGTAACTAGTCCTACCAAAAAGAATGAAGACTCATTGGTCTCAGGTGGCCTGTTTAAGTCTGATACTGCATTACTGAATGTTTTCAGACCATTTCAGGTCATTCACATTTATGAAGTGTTGTGGGTTTTTTTTGTTTTGTATTGGGGGGGGGGGGGGGGGAGTATGTTTGCTTGTTATTAAAATGCTGAGGCCTTCCACCACCTCTGAATATCTCCTTGCATGAATACAAGATTCCCATGTCATCAGCCTAAGATTGTCTGATCACAACTCCCTTTTCCACAGCAGAAGGAAGAGACAATATAATTGCTGATGAAAACAGAAACAAAGCAAACAAATCTGCAAATCCTCTTTGGCACAAAACAATGCAGTTTATTTGACATCTGTGAGACTATACCAATTTATATTGCCCGAGAAGCTAGGTCTTTATAGAAGGTGAGTTTAGAGAGAGTCATTGCTGAGTAAATCAAAGTGAAGGTATAATTATTTTTTTTTTATTAAGGGGTAAATAACCTATTGTTTTTTCACTACAATCATGTAATTCACTCCATACACATGCTATGCAGCAGCTGTATGGCTGCTGTATTTTCTTTTCCCATCAACACACACTCTCTGTACTGCCTATCCCACTCCTTCACCTTGGGCGCCTGTAAAATAATGCAGACCTGCCTTGCAGACTGTTTGCTCTAATCTAACTTAATCTTTTAAAAAGACAAGAACTAAGACATTACTTCTAGAAGAAGGATGGCCAAAGTGGAGTTACACAGGAATAACGTGTATCTGAACTTCACCACCTCTCTAATAGTTCAGGTTTCACACATTGACATACCCTACATACATTTCAAAATGATTCATTAAAATTATTCTTATTCCTTCAGCTATCCTGTTTGTGGAACCCCTTCTAAGTGACAATTACCAAGAAATGTAACCTGTTAAAATACAAGTGAATTCTTTTTAATAATTATTTCCCTTCTATAATTTCCACAGCAAAGTGACTAAATGAAACCAAGATGTATTATTGTTGGCAGGCAATGCCACAGGTTCAACCTGCTGTATTAAAAAAAAAACCAAAACCAACTAATAAAACTATATTTTCTCTCCAGCCTTCATCAACAGCAATAAAGAATCTGAAATCAAAGGTTAACCATCAGTACTGACTCCTGGAGAACTGCAGGATACAGTCTGCTCACCCTGGTTTCCCCCTTAAGGACCTGGAAGAACATTGGGGTTTCGGGGCAGGGGGGGGCGGTCCTAAGGGAACTGAGAACATTAAAAAATTGGAAGATAACCTGTGCAAGTATAATAACCTACTTATACTTAGTGATGGTTTCTCTGTATTTCTGTTTTTATTAGCCTCCCTCCCAATGCTGTGAACCAAGCCCTCTGTTCCTCTTGCTTTTCTCACAATCATCCAGAGGTGATTTGCCGTAAGAAAGGGACTATTTCACTCAACAGAAAATAGATCGGAGGGACAAGGTACAAAGGTAAATTTTGTGGGGAAAATTTTTATTTTTATATATACATAAAAATACATTTTTATATATATATATACACACACACACAAATATAAAATCAGGCATCTGTGGTTTTAAAATTGAGCTCTGTCATAATCCTTTTTTCAATTCAATGACCAAAGTGAAAAATCAATTGCCTATAACACTTGTGATAACAACATGTGAAGAATGTATACACATGCAAGGCAATTTAACTGGAATTTATGAATGAAAAAGAACTGATTCATTAAACATAACATGGCCATTTTGTAGTGATTATTGTCAGTTGATATACTCAACAGCTATAAAATGCAAGGAATCCCTGATTCTCTTCTGCTGCAGAAGCATGGCAGGGAAAGGGGAACAGAACTGGAATGATAAAATGCCCCAGTACTATCAGGTAGATCTCTTGAGCTCCCAGTGCTAACTACTCTGCAAACAGAAGAGCTACCAGTATATCAGACTAGTGCAAGGTTCTGCAGAAAAGCAACTGGATTAATAAATTCTGCTGAGTGTTCTGCCTGAAAGTGCTCCCAGAAGCTAACTAAATATCAAATTCTCTGATGAAACAATGGGCAATACAAATAAATGAGAAAGGCTGAACTGGCAAGTACATATAGATGATTAAGACTCTGTAAGAGGGAAGGAGACAGAATGGGAGATTCTGGAAGGCAGGAAGATGAGTTTGGAGAGAATGCTCTGAAGACATTTCAAAGAACTGGAAGAGTAATACATGTCCTGAAGAGTGGAACACTACACACACCAAAAATGATCACGAGCCATCAATTCAAATGCATGAATGTAAAATACCAGTTGCTTCCACAATCAAAAATCCCAAGTATAGACAAAGACAGAAACAAGAAAACATATGAAGAGACTGTGGGACCCAAATCAATTCCAGGCATGCCTCTCTTTGCTAGAGATAAGTGGCAACAAGAAAGCAATATTTTGCAGATTACAACATGGATATGTACTAAATAATATGAATTACTAGTGAACAAAAATATTAATTTTACTTTTCTACTATCTGTTGACTGATGCTTTGGTAAGCAACATCCTAAAAGTGAATGACTTCATACAGGCTAACACAAGTACTATATACCTTAGGCACCTTTCAGAGGGCATCCTTCAGTTCTGCTCTTCTGAATATCAAAGCTTAGAGTCCTGTAGAGAAAGCAGCATGCATTGCAGCTATAAAGAAAGAAAGGAGAGGAACATTAAAATTCAAAGCACGCACAGCCTCAGCCTTGAAGATCAATACTTTCAGGATGTGTAATTCAAAAGCAACTTTCTTCAATTCTTCTATTGCAGAAAGACATACCGTATAGATTAAGTGAATGTGAAATTTTATTAGCTAGATTTAGTATAGCCTGAAAGTGGCCTTTCCTCCAGTCTTTTCTAGAAATGCGCACCCAACCATCTAAACTTCCTGTATCTACTGCCCTTGAGGTGTGTCTCCTTTCTGCAAACTCAGGAACACATATTATTTCAACATGGTGGAAGTGTGGTGAGGGAAATATCTTCCCAAAAATCCCTCCATTTGAAGAGTAGGCCAGAAGCATCTATTGGTGTTTACTTACCTCCCTGAATATCATACAGCTATAAAAATCTTGCACCTCTCACAGTGTAATCTCACAGGCCTATCTAGGATATAAGAGGTTTGCCATACTCATGCTTTGACAATTTTTCATGAGGACACAATTTGGTGTAGGAGAGAGGAGAGGTTTACTGTATACTCCAAAAGGCAGCTCCTACTCTCCCCAGAGCAACATTCTTGATTGACTCATCAGTGCTATGACCAAGTACCACTCTCAACCTGAATATAAACAAACTTTCTGGTAAATACAAACAGTATGATCAGATTTAAAAATACCTATAGAGTTTATAAAAGATAAAATATTAAAGTGACCATATAAATTAACCTACGCTGCTTAATGACTACTGAAAGTTGCTTTTGTAACAAAAAGGATAAAGGATGTTGTAACAGATAATTATTCCCCAAAATTGTCAAACCATCACAGAAGTCACACTGATCTCTCAGTACCTAAATAAGGTGACAGAACTTCTCCATTTCTGCTGGTTGCCAGTGTGCCACTGCGGTTATCTTTAATACAAGGGAAGTTTTCCGCTTTCCAATTAAAACAATGCCCTATTCCAGGTGCTATTCAGAGGCTTCTACTGACATCAATACTGAAATACCACAAACACCCTTTTGTAGTGTTACTAATTACACAAACAAAAGTACAAATAGTCCAGGTTTTTGCTTATATTAATTTGTTCTTAAATTTTGCCCCTTAATCTTACACTGACTGGTAGTTTTACTCTGAAAGCCACTACACGTATTTCAGGGAGACTCTGCAATGGATATGTGAAGGCAAAATTAAGCCTTTAGTCATTCCCCAGATAACAAACAAGCAACCTGCGGGAAAGGACCATTAATCCTTTCCCTATTCTCCCGAATTACAATTCTTCATTCTACAGACAAAACTACAGTTCCTACTTGCCACAGAGGCACAGTGACATCTACCTTTCTGGAAGTGCTGTCACCTGCACCACAGCAGTGGAAGGACCAAGACAAACCACGAAAGAGTTTTGAATTTTGGAAGCTGATAACTTTGTTTAGCTGGATTTTCTTGAAGACAATACAGGGAACACTCTTGAGAATTCCTTGTAGATCTCGGGTCCTTACTCCAAACCACAGAAGGAGTAATAGCCATTCAGTTCAGATACAGTTATGTGTTCTACTAGGTGAAATGTAGTCTTCCTCCATCTCATTCTCAAAAACAGCAACTTCTAAAACTTCAGCCTGGAACAGGCACCTGGCATAGAAAACTACATCCTGAACAGCTGAAGTGTCCAACAAAATAAATTATTGAAAACAGGGTTGTATGGCAAATCATTAACTAGTGTAACAGCCAGGACAACTGACAGATGACATTTCAACATCATATATCAAGTATAAAAGAAAAAAATATATTTTAATAGAATAGTCAAAACAAAGGTACACTACTTTGGCTGCTTATTTAAATGATATGCGGATCATTTAATGTACTGTGTCTTGGGTATTTTTGGATCATAAGCATCACATTACTCTTTCCTGTAGAAAAGCAAACTTTTGAACCAACTAGATATATCATGAAGATAAAGCATTTGAACTCTGTGAAATGTTGTTTTCCCTTTGACAACTTCAGATATCTGGTTTAAATTTGGTCTTTATTTAAAAACAAGATGCAACATTTAAAAACTATCAGAAGTACAATATAATCCACTTCCTTCCAGAATGACTTCATAGCACATCCTGAAGGAGGCTGTCACGGACACAGAGCAAGACCATTAAGATTTACCCATGGCAATTTCTGTCCTAGTTTAGATCCTTATTCGTAGGAGCTTCTGGTTTTGTCTTTAAAGTACTCCGGTTTTAGTAAGTTAGAATAAATCATCCTTTCAAGCTGTACTTCACCTTCTCTCAGAGTAAGAGTCTCTTCAGAAACAAGACTCTACGAGCTTACTACTCACAGAAAATGAAGGACAGCATTACCTTCTACTTTTTATCAGAGGTCTGCCAAATTAATTTGTCAAAAGGCAAACACTTGGAAACAGCTAAAAAAAAAGTTTGATTGCAAACTTGCTCTTCTGAGTATATTAACACACTTCTCCCACTTTCCTGGGAGACACTACTTTATCCCTTTTTTGTCAAGATCTTTGAGAACTGAAAGATTTTTCTCATTCCACACAAAAATGTTCAAGAACACCACAACTGTGAGGAAAATTCTGCCACTGCCCAATGTTGTCAGTGAAACCGTAACTCAGCTCAACTACAAGTTTCTCATCTAATTTAGTGCCTCAATACAGTGACTTTCAAGAGAAAGCATTCATAGGAAAAAAAAATAAATCTTAGAATAAATGAAAACTACAATACCAAAGGGAGTAAAAAATTTAAAACCTGGATTTGTTTGGAAAACCAGGATTCAGTCAAAACAATGCAAGAAAACATTCAGCAAAATCAATAATAAAGTAAAAACACAGTAAGAAAAATCAACCTGTTACACTCTTCTGATTAGTTGCAAACTATTTTCTTGTGAGACTGCAAAGGTCATTGCTATCTTCAGGCCAACAGCTATAGTCAGTTAGAATAATGAAGTTTATTTTCTATCAGTACCAAATTACCATCTGACTTGATAAATCATTAAGATCTTAAACCACAGAAATATAAAATGAAACCACAGGATGTATGAACAGAATCACATCTTTATGTCTTCATATCCTTTTTGTGGCTTTATACCTTCTATGTATCTGAATATATCAGTATTCAGAAGATTATCTGAATGCCTCTTCAGAAAAAAAAGTGCCAAGTTTATGGTCATCTGTGTAACTTAAGGCATATTTTACCTACACTACCACTTAAGCAAGAGGTTGTTGCATTCTACTGGTAAAACCACATGCAAACATAGAACTCAACGCAGTAACATTCTACCCATGAAAGGAAAAAGTCTGCAGTTTTACTGAAAAACACGCATTTGGAGTTTGATGTCTTTCAAGAACACATTTGTTTCTAGAATGTGTGTATATTGTTTAATGTTTTTCATTTGAAAAAAGATCAGTTTTATACAACAACATACCATTGTGTAATATCAGCTTAGCTTTCAGAGCCACTCACTGTTGCTATCATTTAAGCTACAATAATAATTACTCACCTGGCAAAAGGAGAAGGCCATTCCTTACAGCAGACCCATGTGTGGTTGTTAGAGAATGGCTGGGAGAACAATATTACAGCTTGATCCTGATCTAGTTCAAGATGTCCCTGCTCATTGCAGGGGATTGAACTAGATGGTCTTTAAAGGTCTCTTCCAACCCAAACTATTCCATGATTCTATGAACTTATTTTCTCATCGTTCTGAAACTTGGTCAATAAATATGCAAAGCACTCTCCAAGTGAAGTATCTAAACCGTACATTGAGGCCACAGTCACTACAGAGGGACAGGGTGAAAGCTCTCTGGCATTTTAGTTTTAAGGCATACTGCTGCTGGCATGAACCTAAATCTTCAGTTACTTTGCCAAAGTATGCTTTCAAGATTTTTCCTGTAGAGCTCAAGAAAAGAAAAGGCAGGGTGACTTAAGTAGTTTGCAATTGAACTTTCATTTGGAATTTCTTTTGCATTTTCATTGGATAAAAAACAGTAATAAAAAAAACCCCTGTTCTTTAAACCTAAGCATTTTTCTTCTGGGAAATCTGACATATTTGTTGCAAAAAGTGAAAGGCTTCTCTAAATGAGGTCAGAATGCTTTATAGTGGAGAGCAACAGAAATTTAACTAGAGAGATCATAATTATTTCTCCTGATAACTCTAGAAACAAACACTGAAATGGACACACAAGAGTGAGGCATGCTCTAAAATGCTGTCAACTTCATCAGGGCCTCACTCAGATAAGCCTTGGATTTCTAACTGTCACAGCCGTCAAGGTGCTTTAACTGAACACAACAATAATTCTTTTCTAGAGTAGTAAGAGTCAAAAATACATGGGTATGTTTCTGAAACCACTTCAAACCTGCATATGGAGTATTTACACCAGACAGGAGTACACAGTACTGTAGATAGTCTACAATCTTGGCAATTAGTCTCCATGAACTTACAGATTTTATACCTATGACTGAAACATAAATGATCACATTTTCTGCTTAAAACCTCCTAAAAATACTAAGAAAAGCATAAGTGATTGCTGGATAGTGGACAGCCTTGCATAACTGAGGTGACCAGTCATGCGTCTACAAACTACACCATCATGAAATTTATTAACTAATGGCATTTTCAGTGAATGACTATTTACATCTTTCAGTGAAAGCATAAAGAGTTTATACATTTCTATGGGACCTACAATAGGCCTTCAACTTTCTCCACAAAATACCATTCATTAAGTTTAAAAGAAAAGCGCTGTGGGTACCGGTAGCTAACATGCACCTTCTAAGAATGACCTTCAGTAGCCACAGGGTGGCAGAACTATACTTCAAGATAATCGATACCTCCAGGACAGTGACCAGACTCTTTCACAGAGTCTTTTTACCCCTCACAGCATAATTATAATAGCACAAAATACTTGCTGTGCGTTCAGTGGGTGCTTTCAACACCAGGAAGCGGGGTGGGGGGGAAGCCTGTATGTAATAACAGTACCACCAGCTGGCAGTTCTCCAAACATCAGAGCATTGCAACAGGTTACTGACCTCCATGCTTCTATTTTGACAATTTACTCGTCATACAGTAACTGATCACTAAAATCACTATCAATTTTACCTCGTATCATTAAATTAGCATGAAATTTTTCATATACATTAACAGGCCAAAGGAAACCCTAGACACTTCTTCATTGGAAGTGCAGATAATTTCACCCACAACCATCCTCAGAAAGCAGGGAAAGTTTCACCAATATTAGCAAGTTTAACAGCGACAGTGCTGGTTCCATTGCCTATAAAGCCAACTAGCCTACATTTGGTCTCATGTGGCATCCAAAATAATGTGGACACATCCAAACAATTAATTGGGAAAAGTCACCAACTAACTCCCAAGCCATGCCTGGAAATGTTTTGGAAGAGCACTAGATGGCTCAAGTCAAGACCTTGCCAGAGATTGTTGTAATGGTCTACTGATAAGAATGTTTGAGTTTCAAGCTCTGCACTGGAATGGGCTGTGCAATGTTACTGGCACAAGCAAGGCTTTTGAATCCCCACAGCAAACACAAGTGTTGTGCAAGAACATTCAAAGTTCTAGCAAACTCCTAACATAGGAACCATCTTCCAACAATCTTAGGCAGTTTTATAAATGTGTTTTTCTCTATTTATTATGTTTTGTCTTTCATAATCACACGGAAATGGCAGGGAGCAGGTGGAAGAGATGTGGACCAGTTATGAATATTAAAAAAAACAATAAAAATTTCAAATATGTATTTGAAGATCCTTTGTTAACATATACACTAATTTAAAACATGCTTTGTACAAAGTTAAAATTTCCAGTCAAGGACAGAACTGGGCATTTAGAACCCCCCCTTTATTACAGAGATTCTGGGTTCTCGACTCTTTTATTGGACAGAAAAATAATCTATCATTTAAATCAAACACTAAAGTACTGAATTCTGCTCTGAAGAAACAGGAGTTGCCTTCTAGCCTGTTGTGACATAACTGGCTTACCAACTATTCCTCCACTTTTCAATGTAAGAAAACAAAGATATTTGCAAACACCTTTCTGTGAAGAGAAGAGGGCATCAAAAGATTTCTGGCAGCTTTAAGCAAATTGGGCAGGGAGTCATTCATCTTGATGATGGAACAGATATTGATGATGCCAAGAGGAAGATGAAGAGTGAGAAAGAAGATGGAAGAGGAAACAAAAGACAATAAGGAGCAAGCTGGTGATGAAGACCAGGTGAGACAGCAGCAGTTGTTTCTTGGTTTTCCTCTTTTGCAAAGGGGGAGGGAAAACAGTGGAATAGTGCAAATACTAAAATCAGATGCACATCTGGGCAAAATAGAGGAGAAAGGATGGATTTTTTTCCACAGCACGATCACAGGAAGAGAGTCCAGAGGTCTGCTGGGAATAATTCTAATTGCTAGGCAAGAAGGCTGAATGCTCAGTTCAGGAGTGAAGACTGGGAAGGCACAGAGAAGAAAGACAAAGCCAAGGGCAGGGAAGATCCTAGTTTAAAACCTGCATGTGACACAAAAATATCAGGTCTGGAAGGAAGTAACCAAAAGAATCAATGTTTGTTGAAGCCCATTCCGTCTACATTTTAGAAAAGAAATCAAGATCACCAAGTTTCACATCTTTTGTGTGGAGAAATATCTGCAGAACGCTTGCCTTCACTTTCTGCTGACTGTGCTGGATTATAATGAATAATGCCTGACAGTTTACTTGGGCAGCAGAGCTCAGTGCTAATGGTTCCAATTATGCTGCTTTTCCAAGCAGTCAGTACAGCTCTTCCAGATTTTTTTCTTTAGTTTACCTTGTGAAAAGTGTTAAAAGGTTACATGCCCATGAAGCTAAGAATGCTAGAAACAGCAAAAAGCTAAGTGCTCCAACGCCCAAATTGAAGTTGCCTATGAACATCTTACTACAAGAAAAGGCATAGGTATTTCTAATTCCAACACTTCCTAACACATGAATGTTTGATTTAAAAAAAAAACCAAAGTGAAAGTCTTCTTATATGACTTATGTTTGTGTTAAAAATAAACTCAATTAGGGGTAACAATAATAGGAGACATACACACTCCCCTAGGGCCCTTTTTCCACACTTAGATGATCTCAGAACTTCTGTAAGCCTGGTTAATGCCATTCCAGCATAAACTCTTGTATTGCAGTGATGCCTGTATTACTGTTGAGCTGTAAACTGCTTTAAGTATAAAAGGAATTTTCATGTGTTTTTCATACTATTCAGTTCTAACTGACTTACAAGTTTAAGTAGAAGTGACGGGACCTGAAGTTAGCTAGAGCTCTGAAGTAGATCCATCTAATCTAGACCTTTTTCTTACAACAAAGTCAGAGTGATTAAAACAATTCCATACTGAAAACCAGATTTGATTAAAACATTAAAGATTTCTAGTTTGAAAGAGAAAATCCAAACTAATTAGATGACCAGCATAAATAAGACTGACAGACAAATGTATTTCTGACCATTGTTTGTGGGTGAGAAGTAGGGGGAGAAAATGGAGAGGGCTGCCCATCTCCAAGTTTTGTTACACACCGCAATCATGAAAGCCATAAGCAGTAGTCTGCACGGTCATCTCTGCTTTTTGGGAATACCCTCTTTTAGTCACACAGAGCCTAACAGGCATCTGCTCCCTGCTCCTCTCAGTAGTCTCCTACAGTCTTGTCCCTTGCACTGAAAGTTCACAGCTCCTTGCTGTACTTCTCTTGTCCCACCAGACCCATCTTCCAGGTGGAAGTTCTCCTTTCAGCATGATCACCTGCCCTAAGGATGGGATGATCACTTCTGCCACCTTCCATCTGTCTCACACATGATCATAGAATGGTTTGGGTTGGAAGGGACCTTAAACACCACCTAGTTCCAAACCCCCTGCCATGGGCAGGGACACCTTCCACCAGACCAGGTTGCTCAAAGCCCCATCCAACCTGGCCTTGAACACTGCCAGGGATGGGGCATCCACAACTTCTCTGGGCAACCTATTCCAGTGCCTCACCACCCTCACAGGGAAGAAATTCTTCCTTACAGCTAATCTAAATTGACCCTCTTTTAGTTTAAAGCCATTACCCCTTGTCCTATCACTACATGCCCTTGTAAAAAGTCCCTCCCCATCTTTCCTGCAGGTCCCCTTTAGGTACTGGAAGGCTGCAGTAAGGTCTCCCTGGATCCTTCTCTTCTCCAGGCTGAACAACCCCAACTCTCTCAGCCTGTCTTCATACGAGAGGTGCTCCAGCCCTCTGATCAACTCCATGGCCCTCCTCTGGACTCACTCCATGTCCTTCTTATGTTGGAGGCCCCAAAGCTGAACACAGTACTACAGGTGGGGTCTCACAACAACAGAGTAGAGGGGAGAATCATCGCCCTCAACCTGCTGGTCACACTTCTTTCAATGCGACCCTAATCACATACCGCCTCTTCTGTGATGGAAAGTTATTTAATTACACTCCAACAGTAAGCGGCAGAAAGTTTTCCTCCAAAAGTTTCTCTCCTCCACCTTGTAGCAGACTACTCCAGTTATTACTACTTACTAGTAGTACTACATTTTTGAAAGATGATCTATTTTAGAAAGACATAATCTGACAGGACATACAGGACAGACTGACACCTAACTTTGTTTCTTTCTAGCAGAAAGGGACAGCTGTGAGATTTTGTAGAGGACTCTTCCAGTATGAGCTATACATACATGAACATACTGAGACTGTCACAGTTAAACATGCAGCAGTAACTGTAAAGATGCTCCTGTATGTTGTAATTCTATGCTTGTCTTTAAGAAGAAACCTGTAAAGTCTAATCAGAGGGAAGACAGATTGAAGAGGTATAAAGTCATCTTCAATACTGCTTGCTGCATAGCAGTTACTGTCTCACAAAATTGTGATCTGGGGCATGTAAAATCTGAACTTTAGACCTTACACCAGCATATCTGCAGCAGTAACTTCTCTCCACCCTCTTTCTTCAGGACTCTCAGCATACCTGCACAGTATTCTTTTTATTCCAAGCTTTCATTAAACCATCAAAAAGTTTCACTCAGAGGCACTGTAACCACCATGGTTACAGATTAACAAAGCATTAAGCCTGTGTCATTCTGGAAGGACACTGGTTTCCCTAGCTACAATCCCTCACTTGCTATCCCTATGACGGATAGTTTCTTCCAGCACTTCACCCTGCTTTTTGCTGCCTTCTGCAGACCAAAAAAGCACCTATTGTTTAGAAAAAATAGAATTTCCATCATGTACACTATTTTGTTACTGCAAACCACTTTATTTCTACATTCATTGCCTGTAGATGTTTACACAGTCACTGCTACCTCTATAACCTTAACTAGCTAAGCTAGAAAAGAACACAGATAAGCCTGATCTGGGATGGGCAAAGTAGCATGGAAGAACTCAGCATGATTTTTTTTCACCCCACTGCCAAAAATCTGTAGCTTCGCTATATACACAGGGCTGTACAAAGTTGTAACTGGACAAAGGAAGCAAAACCGATTTAACCAAGACAGAAAACTCTTACCATATCAACAGAAGGAAAATTGCTCTCAATTCAGGAAGGGTATCAAGGGACAGATTTACTAGGGGAACTAACTTTGGCCTTCTCCCTGTGAGTACAGCCTGCTATAGTGTGAGCTTCTAAAGCATTAAGATGGTTGAGAATGGCACAGTTCCCACCCCCTGCCAGAGGAAGCTGCTGTTCACAGATCTGCTGGGAACACAAAGGAAAACATCAGGACACCTGACCTCTTAACACAGGAAAACTGAATGCCCTGTCCAAGTTGATGGTAGAGTTAGTGGATTCTCTTCCTCCAGGGATTCACGCAGAGCTTTTATTTAGGCTTTGCACAAGACATCTAGTCTTCATACTAGCATATTTTATTGAAACAGGAGATTTCTTGTTTTCTCGCATCCTCTGCTCAACATACGTTCCATTTCTAACACAGACTTTATACTGTGTTCCAGACCAGCTACCTAGAAAATGTTCTGATACTGATCACTGTTGTTAATACTCAGTGTTAATCCAGCAAATAAAAATTCCTCTCGGAGCAGAAAGGACATACCTGGGAGAGAGGGAGGTGACAGGAAATAGAGTCTAAAAAGACTCATTTTGAGGATGCATATGATGCATTTTACAGTGAGTCATGTCTTTGACAACATGCCTTAGAAACTCACTTTAAGCTAATACCTTGTATTAAAGTAAAAGATCACTCTAATTAAGCTCTATCAATTAGGTTACTAGAGAGACATTTGAGTTCTTGTTTGCAAACATCAGATTTCAATGCGCTCTACTCTTTTTTCAGAGGCAATCCAAGAATTAATACTAAAAATCCTTTGAGTACATGCAGATTTCAAGACAGACTGGATGGTTCAATGGATTTTTTTTAAAAACTTGGATAAATTCACAAGTTAGATCTGACTAGCATTAGCTGTTGACACATTTGGCAGTCAAAAGACAGACCAGAAACTGCATAATCTGCTGTCATTTCTCAGCAATAAGCTCATCTCAGTAATGGAAACATGTAGAAGTTCTCAGTGAGTGCAGAGATACTTTAACAGGAGAACCCTGAACAGCTATATTTTGTATCGGCTCTGCTTTTAAGCTGACCAAACAAGAAAAAGTACACTCAAATCTCCCATTTCCTTAGTACTTGTGCACCAGCCTGTACATGAAACTTGTATTACAGCCCTGTTTTCAAAACGCCAATTCAACATTCTGGTCACAGCTCCCAGGACAGAACCAGGTCTCCCTATCCCCAGGACACCACCTTCGTCACTGAACTATGGATACCTATTCTTACTCACTCTCCATCTGACCCAAAGTGCGCATTCTCAGTGGGACAATAAACCACAACAGCAGGAGGGCATACAGAATAATCCCATGCATACCTAGTTCTTCCTCAAGTCTGATAGTACTTTGACTCTTCATAGGAGGCGAGAGGAACAGTTTTGAATGCCCATCACAGCAAGGACAACTGAACTCAGATCCATTATTAGGCAAGTGATGCACTAACAGTCCTTAGATAATTTAAAAAAAAAAAAAATCCAGGAGAAGCTAAATCTCAAAAGAAAGAAGTAAAACGCTTGTGAAGTGAAGAAGTGAAACAACTTACCGCTTAAACTCATAAGGGCACTGTGAACGTAGGCACCTATGAAAAACTTCGTAAAGCTACAGTTAAGTGTTTATTTGCAGAAGAGTGAGGAATTTTGAACACGTATACCTTTGATTTTTTTTCTCTCAGCTAAATTGACATCCTGTCCACATACATGCAAACAATTTGTTAAGTATCTTTGTTCTTAGGCATCTATTACTACCCAGACATTAAACTGGGAAGCTCAGCAAGTCTCTAGGGTTTGTGAATACCACTCCTAAAACCAAACATAAGAGGATTTGTGGAGACAGTCCTAAATACCTAAGTGAAGTTTGTGAATTGCATGCCAATCACTAGAAGCCCACTACAATTGAGAAAGCTAAACAGTGCCAAGCATAATTCCTTGTACACAACTCGAGCTCAGCTTTTGCCAAGATAACATCTGTATAGATGATGATATAAAAAAAGCGTATCATTTAAAAGGCTCTAGGAGCACTCATTTCTAAAATAACATATAAATTAAAAAAAATATAAAGGCAATAATTATCTTGTTAAAAATCACTAAATGCTACAAATAGCTACTCATAATTCAAGTTAAAATATTACTTCTTCTATAACTTAGTGGGCATAAATTAACACACATGAAATACCATCTGAACACAAGAAAATACTTTTTACCCTGAGGATGGTTAAACACCCAACCAGATTACCCAGAGAGGTTGTGGAGCTTCCATTCTTGGAGATATTCAAAACACCTCTGGACAGAGTCCTGGACAACCTGCTCTAGCAGACCCTGCTTGAATAGGGGGGATTGACTAAATGATCTTGAGAGGTCCTTTCCAACCTAGACAGTTCTGTGCTTTATGTGATTCTCTATGGTACAGCTGAGAAGACTATGAATATACTGTATGCATGCAAGACCGTATTAGCCCCATATGTTGTATTTATTCCACATTCCAATCCTCTTGAAGAGATTTTATCTCTTAAAAGGAAACAGAAGGGACAAAAAAGGGAAATTCTATCAAAACCATAGCAAATGCACATGCCTCTACACCTCTCCAAGTGTCCTGGTGCAGCACATTTATGAATTGCAGTCTTTCCATTTATTGGAACACCCTAAAGAACCCTTTGAACTCCTGGCTAGAATTAATACCAATCCAAAGCAAACATACTGTAACACTAAAAAACTTATTTTGTCAAAAGTATTTTTTAAGGATAGGAAAACTCAGTAGCAATTCTGGTGCAACTGCCGTTTATATGAAGTTTGATCATTATTTCACTTGATAAACAAAAATAATACTTTGTAAGCAATACATGCATACACTGATTTTTATTTTTTTCCAATTAAGCTCAATTAAGACTTAAATTCAGTTGATAATATACAGAAGTTTACTGTCATTTCAGACCCCCTATAGTAACTAAGACATCTCCCTGGGGAGATGAGAGATAGGACACACAGGACATCCAGTCTCTTCGGGATCAGGGTGTCAAATAGCAATAGACATCCACATTTCAGTGAGTAAGTTGAGCCCTGAATGACTCCTGACAAAACGCAAAAGAATTTATGTAACTTAAATTTTGGTAAGGGCATTTTCAAGAAGTTTTCTGACAGATGTTCATCACTCAAAAGAACTCCAAACCAATAAAAGCACCTTGCATAAATGCCCAACAATCACAAAAATTTTTGCTTTTAAATACAATGCTTCCACAAGTCAAAAGTAAAGGGAACAAATTAGAATATTTCAGAATTAAGCCACACTAAGAAGCCTTCTCAGAAGAGAATTCTGCTAAGTATGATGACTGGGAAAGCCACAGCAAATATTGAGTATTCCAAATTAAAAAAATCTGTGTATCCATTAAATTCTACAAAACACATCATATCCTACTATTTATTTCAGGTCAAATCTTGCTATTTGCAAACTAATTAATTTGGTCAATGTCTTCAATGAGAATTAGATTAAATTCATAGTTTAACAGCCTACATTTCTGTGAATCTTTTTATTGCAATGTTTCATAGCTTGCTAGTAGAAATGCTGCTGCATATTTGAAAAAAATAGTGAAATATTAATGCTAGACCATTCCTACAGATGCAGCTAGGAAAATTATGAAATGCCTAGCTACCAGCAAGCAGTTCTCCAAGGGTACATAAGTGTAAAGCATTCCCACTACTGAGGAAAGAAGAACTTAGATCTTTAAACAATCAACCGCTCATATTTTAATAATCTTGCAACAAAAGGAATGGAGCTCCTTACACAGTGGGAGGCAACATACTAAACTTCTTCCTGATACCTAGGATTTCAGCATGGAACAGGCCATTGAGATTGGATGGGAAGAATAGGAAACAGTAGTCAGGCAACAGAAAAGCCACAGCTGGGCAAAGTGGGGATAGGTGCAGTCCCTGGAGAAGATGCACTCCACTCAGCACCAAATCAATGGTGTCCAACGTAAAACCAACTAAGCCAGCGCTTGCATCTTCCTGTGGGTATGCTTCAAGATGGGACTCCTAGAGGCCATAATGGAGACCTCTATCAAAACCATACTGCCAGGCAGAGAAGGAATTAAAAACACAAGGAAACCATGAATTACAAACAGGACAACAGTGGCCTATTACTGTTATTATCATATCCCAGAAAACTGTGAAGATTTTCCTGGATATGGTACCACCAAAACTCTACAGGAGCAGCCTGAAGAGATTTCTTCCCCCAAATTTTTTCTCCATGGACACATTTAAGGACAAAACAGTTCCTTTATCCCTAAAAATGTTATTGAAATCCTAAGTCAAAGCTCTGACTAAATTTGAAAGACCCACAACCTTTTTAGCAGTATAGAGCATAGAGTTAGCAGACTTGCATTACACAGATTTTTTTTCATTTAGATGTTGGCTGGTTTGGGGGTTTCTTGGTAGTGGAAAATAATTTACATCAAACAACTCATTTGACTAGATCTTATGCCGTTAATTGCCTTAACTGTGCACTTTATCTACAAGATCTCACATCAGTATTTTTAATTATTTAGCAGCAATTTTTAATGTGTTTTATCAGCATGATCAGAGATTACCTTCTTAATAATCACTCTTCTCTGAGTGTAAAGCATTTGATTCCAGCTGCTATGAACTTTTAAACAAGAGAAGGCAATGTCTGCTGACATAAAAGGGACAATCCACTTCATAAAGGAATGATGACCAAATTAAACTCAATATGCCCAACAAAACAATATGATTTTATGCTAGACACTTTATAAGCTTTAATACAGTTAACTTGCTTGGGAAGAGTCTGAATTACTGTATTTTACTATATTATTCTGACTTCTACACTGTATCACAACACTAAAATTTTCTTTTACTCCAATTACTTTTTCATTAGTTTAGATTCCCAGCCTCTAACCCACATGGAAGCTACCTATGTTGCCTCTACATTTGGTCTACAGCAAATAATTAAATTTAAATATATCAGTGCTAGTACATCTCTAGAAGAATCAATGGGACAACATCACCACTAAAAGCAACCGACCTTCTAAATCAGTATTTGACACAGACTGATTTAGGAAGGAAAATGGTAACCCAGACTCTACTGCTAGAGAAAAGTTTTGTTGCAATCAAAGGTAAGCACTGATCAGAGAATAAACACATTTTAAGGTAAGGAAAAGCCAAAATAAAGCAGCCATGGTGGTTTCCTTCCCTGTCACCAAATGTATCTCTGGAATAAAACTGCACCTGAAGCTTTCATTTCAAACAAAGAATAAAGTTTATAGGTCTGAAGACTACTGGGAGAAGCTTGAAAATATAATCTAATACCAGACTTATGAATTCTAACAGAAAGCATCTGAATTTAATTACCGACATCTGGGAACTGACTTTCAGTGCTTGAATGCTTGAGGCTGACAACGCTAAAATTAAAAGCCATTGAATGATATAACAAATAGAAGCTATTCATCAATGTCTTGAGCTGGGAACAGAGACACACTGGCCCAAAAGGTGCTGACTGGCATAAAGACGGCCTGAAGTGCCCACCCATGCCCTCCTATGACGAAGCCTAAGGATACTGCAGATAGATCCAAGGACTAAGAGGATAATTAAATGGCATTTGATTTCTCTCTTTACCAAATGGCACACACAAAAAACTGGATTTGAATCAGAGGATTTGCAGGGTGCTCCTCACCTTGCCAATGAACTGAGCAGTTGTATCGTACATGATCCAGCACTCTAAGCACAGACTCACTGCTTCTTTTCCATCTTTGGACAGTAGCAAACTGAATGCAGCCAAGAAGTGCAGGACTGCATCCAGATGACTTGAGTCACTATAACCAAAGCATTGACTTCTAGCTTTGGCCAGGTTCATTCATTTACCTGGCAACACTACAGTCACCCCTACCTAATCAGGAGACACTTGTTCTCTAATAAATAAATAAATAAATGATGCAAAAATAAGTTTGAAAGATCTCTCTCTACCTTGCATCACTTTAACTCTTAGATCTGACAGTGTTGCCAGTCAGTGAGCCGACTGAAGCTGTTGCATCACCACTATGACTAGCTTTGCAGCATGCTCTCATGCAACTCTTGGTTACATCCAAAAAACAAATGCAGGCTTCTACCTCTGCATTTATACTGATTCTGAGATAACCAAACAAAGGCTCTTCACACCCACTTCCAAGAAGAAAAAGAGCACAAACTACAGACTTAACTAGAACTAAAAGCTATTTGATCTTAAGTATTTATGACATTTCTTCAGTAAGCGCTACTGGCAATACAAACCTTCTCAGACATTACTCAAAATCCAATGCAGCAATACTGCTGGGGCTTATGTAATGGTAAATTGGGGAAATACTCAAGTGTGGTCTTTGAAGTCCATTTCTCACAGACAGAGAATAAAATTTCTGAATCTGGACTGGAATTTACCAATCTGCAATTTCTAAAGGATCACCACCTCACCTCATTCAACACAGCCCAATGCAAAGGCTTGCAGAGACATCCAAGTAGTTCCTCAGTGTGTTACCCACACAAAACACTGTACTAGCAATACTGCTCCTACAGGCTTTGCTACTTTGATCAGAGCTAAGTGGGTACCTCTACACAGCACAGTCAACTTGTCTGTCCTAATGATGAGTTTATATGAAAGGTTTCATCCCTTCTGTAAAACATTATATTTCTTTTTTGTCTTTTTGCAAACTGCAACAGGTAGGAAATGTTCTTGGAAACACCTTTGGGAGATTCAAAAGACTTCTAGCAGTACTGAATGCAGTAGTTGGAGAAGATTTTCACCCTTTTCTGAGGCCAGAGTTGGTTAAAATCATTCCTTTTGGCTTCCTGAGATCTTATAAAGACTGAAAACAGGAGAACATGAAATGTTACTGAAATTTGTCCCAGATTTGCAAACAATGGTTTTCAGTATTTGAAAATAACTTGCTGCTTTTGTGCACAATCTCTTTTGCTTTTGTAAACCATGAATAACAGTTCATCTTTGATTTGTTTTCAGTTTCTCACAGAACCAGTTTGTTATGATTGCTCTCTCCTACACAAAAGCTGGTCAGGATTTCCAAACACCCTTCTGTTCATTTATGGCAAGCTGGAGTAAAAACATTTGTTTACTACAATTCAGTGCAAGAATCTGGTAAATAAAAACACTAATTTAACACCTTTTCCCCCCTAGTATATGACAGCAAACTAAGCACTTAGAATCAACATGTCTTTCTCTAACCTGCATATATATTCATTACAGGGCAAATTAACTGGTTGCTCTTCTTTCAAGATAGAATGGGTACAAGTTCAACAGCAACACTGGCTTCTGTACTTCCTTCTCTTGCCTGACCTGGCTTAAAAACTGTATAGAGACTTCTGTGGGGTTCCTTTTTAATTTCTAGCAGGTTTTTGTTGGGGGTTTTGGGTTGTTTTTTTTTCCTTAAAGCTTTAAGAGGCCTCCTGGTGATCCAGTCCACAGTACGTTTCCACAAACAGTGATGCCTCCAAAACACAAGACCAATAAACTGCAGCAGGAGGGCAGTGGTTTTATGAGTACCTCAAGCCAGTATTGCTGCAGAACATCTTGTATCAAACCATGATAGAAAGGCAAGGAGAGACTGGTCCACAAGTTCAACTCAGTTGTCAGCCATCGATCCAGACAAGGTGCATAAGGGACCATAAATCCATTAGATTGAATGTTCTGATAGTCTGTTTCTTCTGACAGTTTTCGAACATGTGTATCATACAGATAAACAGATAGAAAATAATCTTAACTAAGAACAGATTGAGGGGCTTTATTTATTATTTTTCCTTCAAAGAAAAGGTTCTGAATTTACAGCTCAAGTTTTTCTTCAACCTTTCCCACTCTCCTTAGTCTGGGACACAACTTTTCCTTAGTTGGAGAAAAGCCTGTGTTTCAAGGCAAAACACTTAAAAAGATGATCTTAAACAACTTTTAATCTTTGATCTTTAATTAGGATCGGAAATAGAATTAGAAAAGAAACAGACAAGTGTTTAGACTTCTGTGCCCTCTTCAGGTCTAAGCAAAAGAAACACTTTGTTTGGAAGTTGTCCTTTTTTCCCTCCCTCCCACAGACTATATCAACAGACTCAGAAAAAAATAAAACAACAAAACCCCACCCTTCACCTCTTGCATATCTTTAGATCACCATAGCTATACTACCACTTTTTTTTTTTCTCCTCCTTTTAAGTATTCATGGCTTGGTCTGGTTTGCTATGGGCTACTTGGTAATCACATAGTAATCTCTCTCACTACCTGGGCCAAAGAATAAGTAAATCAGAAACTAAAGCAGCAGCCTATGAAAATTCATTCCTTGGGTTTCCAACATCAATTTTCAATATTCACAGTACACAGACCAGTGACAGAACAAAATATAAAAACATAACATGGAACTCACTGAAGCAATCTACACCACTGAAGACACTTCCACTCCCCTTCCCCTGTACGCCCCATGCTCTGCCACAAATTATTGCCCCAGAGCACAGGGAACACTTGTGTTGCCACCATCCCATTGGCATTACGGTACAAACCCAAACTGACATCCAGTCAAACTGACATGACAAGCAGCCAAGATGCAGGCACATGCTTTACTCCACCAGTTCTGCTACATAACCAAAAAGAGGTGCAAACCTGAAGGTATTTATGTCTTAAACTGCCACATATTACAATTTACAAGACTTAGTTATTAGAGCCTTAATTCTCTTCACTTATCCAGCAACACCACTAAAAATCAATGCAAATCCATAGTGCAAGAGTTACTTCTAATTAGTAAAGACAGCAAATTCAAATGCCCTGTCTAGCAGCTTTCCTCCCTTTAAGGTAGTTGTACTATGCCAGGTTTGTAATACTGTGGAAATGTGAACAGCTGCAAGAAGTATAAACTACACTAGTTTTGTGCATGACTTGTTCTCATCTTCAGTAAATCTCTTCTGTCATTTGCATCCAAATATCTAAAGCATGGAATCTGACTCCATATAGAGTCTAACATGATGGACCCGATTAAAAGGGTCTTAAAGAAACTGAGCAATCCTAAAAAAATTAAAAATAATAATAAAAAAAAAAATCAAATGCCATGCTTCAAACTGAGTATATACTTGAGGGCCCAGTTATTATGTGGCCAGCCCTGGCTGCAGAAACACTTTGGAGTTTCACCTGCTCTCTGTAAAGCTGAATTCCTACTTCTGTTCCACCTCCATTCATAGTTATCCTCCCTAAGTAAGCAAGCAAAGCACATCCAGTCCTCTTATTTACATTTCAGCAACTCATGTTTTTGCAATTCTGCGACTCTGAAGGATGGAGCACATACATGAAAAGTAAATGCATGAGATTTCGTATTGGTATTGCACCATGCAATTTCCTATGCGCTTTCCCAACAAGCAATACAGCAGTTGCATTTGTATGCAAAAGTCATCACAGATAGCAAGAGATGCAGAGTGTATTTTAATGGAACCTCACTGAGGATGAGAAGCTCAGCGCAGCAAGTGTATGGCATACCCTCCAGTGCACTCCGCAGTCCTGATGCACTAAGACCCTGCCAGAAAGGACTTCTGTTCCCTTCGTATTTGTTTGCCTGAGCTTTCTACTAAAGGAGAAGAAGAAAAAAAGAAAAGAAAAAAAAAAAGGAAGTTCAGCTAAGGAATATACCAAACCCATAAAACAGGTACTGTTCTCCCCATTAAAGAAGTTCCACGCTTCAGTTCAGCCTTTAGCTCTTGAGATCTCTATTTTGATCGCCACAGTTTGCTTAAGTCAAAGTCCTAGTTCTGTTCTGAAAACATCACCTCAGTTCTTTCTTTGTTTTATGCAACTAAAATAAAGGTCACTGACTGAAAGGGGGCTTTCAAAACTAAGTATAACACAGAAAAGAGAAAAAACACAAAAGATATATCCCCTCAAAGGGGGAACCTTTTGATGGTCTATTACTGCTTTAAAGACATCATTTAAAAATCTGTATTAGACCAGGGAAAAATATTATGCAAAGCCACTCTCTTCTTATAAATGTAGCTGTTGGAAAAAAATGTTAATAGCAGTTTTAGAGAATTTCAAAAATAAACCTGGAAAGAATACATTCCACATATCCTGATGACATTTCTTCAACCACAGGTTTTTATCTGTTCTGTCTTGATAAGCCAGGTAGAGTCCCAATTTAGCTTATAAAAGGCAGTAGCCCTTTTACTTTATTTAACCTGAAGTGAAACCTGATGGAAAACGTTTCAGACATAATAAGGCCATAAGCTTGCTCACGTCCACTTATTTGTTACTAATCTAAGCAATGTTGTTTTCATTTAACCATTCATTTTCTTTAAAAAAAAAAAAAAACATACAGGACAGAATTAAGATTTATCAACACTACAGAAATTGACCTCACTCACTTTTAGATACGATACCTTCAAAACAAAAGTCCTCTATTATCCAAACTAATGATGCTGAGGATTTTTTTCAAGCATATTCTTACTGAAGCATAGAAGGAAAGGTTATTCTGGAGGCACAAGGGGTTAGAAAAATTGAAGATGTTAAAGTTTAGACTACCAGGGGAAAAAATACAAATTTTTAAGATACATCCAAAGTAATCACAGCATTCAGGAAAAACACAACAGTAAATTAGGTTGGAACATCACATCTTCTATACTGTCAAAAACCACCACTATACATATCATTCTTGTCAGGAAAAATAAAGACAGATGGTTGCAGAAAAAGACACTCTTCAGAACAACCATAACCTTTAAGTACTGATGAATCAAAATATTTACAATATTTATCCCCCTATAAAGCTCATTCTCTACAATTAAAGTTCTTCTAAATTGCTGCAGCATATTGCTACAGAAATTTTGGCAGAACACATTCTCAATTTACATAATTGTTCAGAGTAGTCACCTAACTTAGAGAAAAATCATACATTCTCAAGTATTACTGATGTTCTGAAGGCTCCAATTTATTTTGCTCGGAACTGTTCACACATTTTGTTGTTTTCTCATCACAGAGAAATCTCCGACTGCTGATATCAAAGTCAATAGCTTCAAACTGGCAGGAGTGTGAATGGAATTTGCATGGCATTCACTACTGGAATGTCATTTTTTGAAATGACACTTTTCATTTCTCAAGCCAATGGAGAGACATATTTTGAAGAGTTGACAATGTACGTAGGTATATAAAGACCCATCAGTACTACCCCAGTTCCCACAGGGCATCTGCTCTTTGAGTGACTTAGCTGTCCACTGACAGCGTGAAGCACAAAATGTATTCTAATTCAGCTATTCTGTGTGTGCAAAACTTCTCAAGAAAGGAAGCCAAACATTGCCGGTCCACAGAAAGTCTGTTAAGGGACTTCAGTGTCAAATCCTAGCTATCCAAGTTTTCCCATAGTTAAAAGTGCAACTAAAATACAAATCTGATAAAACTTTGACAAAATATTTTTCCAATCCCACTCTTGGCCAGGTTACTCAGCAGTCAATTGCGCAAAGTTCCTCCATGCAGGCTGGAAATCTCCAAGACTATGGCCCAGGACACAGACTAGCACCTGCCCAGAACACACTGCACCTCCTTTCTGGCCTACATTAGACATTTCCCCTTCTATAAAGGTCAGAGCAGGTTCAGAATCAGGATGGCTAGTCCACATGGGAATACCCAGAACCAGGAGTTTCAAAGCTCTCCTGGTCTCCCAGTTTAAACTGCCAAACTCCAACATCATTGCTTCATTTTCTTCTCTTGAAACTACCTCCCAGAGTTGCCTCTGCTCCCTGGAATTTCTTCACACACTCAGCAGGAATGCCTCTAAAAAATTCTCTTCTAAGCATGTTTCTTCTCAAATTGAATTTTGGGCTTTAAACAGTGAGAAACTTCAATCAGAGGCAAATCCCACCCATGAACCAACAATTTAAAAAATACATAAATTAAAAAATTGTTTACAAAACACTATGAAAAGTATCTGCTCTTTACTAATTTTCAGTAATAGGAATTTGATAGTAAAATTTCAAAAATTCCTCTGAAATCAAGTTAATAAAAGCCTGTAAAATAAAAGCATCCCATCTACAAGCACATATTCTTGCAAATGGGTAAGCACATAGAATGACAGAAGCAACATCAGACCTCATTTTACCTCCTAAGTGGTCAAAAGGACATCTAAGTCAGAACACAAAGAAGTGAAAACTTAGAAAATGCTATGTCAACGATCCTATGTCTTTCACTACTAAGTGTAGTTGCCAGATAATTCAAGAAACTGGGGTGATAGTGGTGGTTGGTTATATTACAACAAGTAATATTTGTGGAGAATAAATAAAAAAATTTAAAATCAGGTTTCTAAAAATTTAATTATATGTTAGGAAAACCTCTGTAATTTTCAGCTTTTGGCACTGGTCCTCTAACTATCTCCAAAGAAGTGAGATACAAAAATTCAAACACAAGATTTCCCTCCCTCCGCAATCAGTTCGGGGGTAATTGAAGTCCCTGGAGCACAGAACACACTGGCAAGTACCATGTGAAAGTCCTAGATGGATGACAAATATGAAGGATAATTTCTTTACGCTAAAAAATTAAAATGAGACAACTATGCAGTTACTGTAGGTGAGCATAATTATAGTGGATTATATTTATGTTTAGCTAGTTTCTCCTGATAACACTGTCAACTGTTCTCACCCAAGTGTTTAAATTAATTTGATTTTTCACTTAATCCAATTCCCATTTCTAGCCCAATTTATAATCATCACTTCCCCATACTCGCATGGCATTAAATTACTGTCTTTCTTGGCCATTAAGTCAATCATATTCTAGTCAGCAGAGTCGATCAAAAACACCACAGCAGTGGCATGAATTTCATATTGAATACGTTCCTTTTTGCTGTATTATAGAAGCTGATCATCAGTTTCAGAAGCTACATTATATCAATTTCTGATTTTTCAGGCAGAAGCAACACATTCTGAATCAAAAATGGAGATAACAAAAAAACGCCTTTTTTTTAATGAACACTGCATTTTTCTCTGGTCAAATCCCACTCACATTACTTTGCAAGTACCCACCGAAGAAAAGCCCCATGCAAGCCTAAATTTCCATCTGCTGCCAATGTTTCAACTATACATCTCCTTACTGTAAACTGCAAATTTATTGCTCCCCTTAATACAAAGGGAATGATCGGGGGGCAGGGGGACGGACGGGGTACCATTACAAAACCATCTTCCCTGATGTTACTTGAATTTCTCTGTGTGTTCAAATTCACATCCTCAGCCAAATTCACTTATATGTTTAGCAATACACAGACTTTTTATATGGAATTGCCATCTCAAACACAGCTGTTCATGTCCTTCTTACAGAGGAGATAGCTCAACTAGAAGATCCCAGGGAATCCTGAGTTTGCTGTCCGAGGCAAGATTCTACACTATCCATTCAGGGCCAATTTGAAGTTCAGTCACTTCCCAGCTTGCTTTCAAAAAAATATCTCCAGAAATTTAGTTTCTGCATAATCATCCTTAGTTTTAGAATCTCACATGGTTTTCTAACAGTAAAGACAATGCTTAATCTCATATTCTGTGTGGTTCATATAACACGCTGATCTATAAAGCGTTAAATAAACACCGCAATTTCCATATTAAAATTCCCTTCCCTAAAAGCACTTGCTCTCACTTGGAATAGAATGCAAGATATACCTGCAAATCTAACTGAATCATTTTTGAAGAAACCCTGAGGTGACTTCTTGTCCCCTTTAAATATTAGAATTACTATTTTCCCCACATCTGCCAACTCAATAGCTGCCCAAATGCACATTAGCTCCCTGCATGCTTATACAGGAAGTAACATGCATAAGAAAACACAATGATATTTTTTATAAGCACTGTAAGCACCTAAAAAAAGATCTTATGCTTAAGAGGCGTTAAGTGGTATGACTGCATTATTTTTAGTGTCCTACTAAAGCAAGAGTTTATTATTCCCCAACAGTTTCTCAGAGCACCCATACCTAGCCTAGTACCTCATACATAATAACTGCAAAGTGCTTTACAGATACCATCAAATTATTCACAATCTGAAAAGCACATAAAAGATGAAAGGAGCTTTTCTGGAATACTTTCAAAGTTAAGAAAAAAAATTTCTCTGTAATCATTTGTAAACTTGAACAAAACAAAGAGATCTGACTGAGTAGCTATATATCAGCAGATTTTTGAGCATCTGTGGTAACTACATTATTTGTTCAGCGCATCACAGGATTTCTGTAGGACCTAGTTAAACAGTAAACTTGGTTTTCGCATAAAAACTCTGAACAATTGTTGAGCACCCCTCAGAGGCCTTACCCCTGCCAACTGCTTCATGCAGGCAGCTCCCAGAATCAACAGGAATTGGCAAGGCTACAGGAATTCTTTACCCTATGCACTACAGTTAACAGGACTGTGGCCTCTGGGTCTACTCCAGATCTTTTCATGACTGAACGAATGCTGCCACTAACATTTACGCAAATATGACTAACCCCAACTTGCTTCTGAAACGTTCGTAAGATATCCTCCTACCCCTACAAAACCAGACAAATTTATAACAAGCTTTAAAAAATGTATTCACTAGTTGCTAAGACCAACGTCTGCAGTTTATCTCACCACACTAAGTTTTAAACTGTAGCTCCTTTTCCTTCACATTTTATAGTAGCGCACGGTGCCAAGCGTACGGCTTCCCAGCGCTTGCGTGACAGTTGTGTCTATCAACTGCCAGTCGGACTCTGCCAGAGATGAGCAGACAAGCCGGCTTCGCTCCGCAGGCTGAACTCACCCTCCATCGACGCCCCGGGAGACTCACCACAGCGAGTCATCTGCGACCTGCAGCATCGCAGGAACCCGTGAATTTTTGGTAGAATTGCTCCAGATTGACCAAATAGGAAATTTAGTGCTGAGAACCAAACCTTGCTCCGCTCTGAGCTAGGGATTTAACCACCGGAGCAGTACCTTCTAAATTCCTAGGGCTGCAGACTTAACCTCCCAGCAATCAAGGTGCCCAGCTCCCTTCCAGCCGGGAGCTCTCGCACATTTAAACGCTAGAGAGGGGCAAAAGCTCGTTTTTGTCACTCGAAGGAGTAGCTTCAAGTCCGGATACACGAAGACAACCGCTCCTACCAAGTAACGAGACGCATTTCCCCGCCCGTTTCGAGGCAGCAGAGCCGCCTTTTAAGAAACCACCACAAACCGAGCACCTGGAGCACATCCCCGGAGGCGGCGGGACTCACCGCGTCCCGGAGCCCGCCCTGGGCTCCGCTTCGTCGTCGTTCCATTCCTTACCCCCCGCCCCCGCCGGAGTTACACTGAGCCGAAGGCCGGCGGGACCGCTGAGGCGGGCGGGCGCCGGCCGTCACCCAGGGACGCCCCAACGGTCGGAGCTGCCGTTTGAACCGTCTCCCTGGCAACGAGGACACCCCACCTCCGGGGCGGCGGGGCGAGGCGAGGGGGGGGCGGCCGCCGGCCGCCCCCCCCTCGCCTCGCCCCGCCGCCCCGGTTAGGTAACGGCGGCGGCGAAGCACCGCCTCAGGCCCGGCCGCGCAGCTCACCTCACGGCAGGTGCCGGGACCGCGCACGGCGGCGGCGCCGCCCCTCCGTCGCGCTCGGACGGCAGCGGGGAAGGAGCTCCCGCGCCGCAGAGCCGCCGTCCCGGTTGTGCGGCTCCGGTGCCTGAGCGGGAGGAGCTTCCCCGCCCCGCCCAGTGCGCAGCGGCGACCCGGCGCGGCAGGGCCGCACCTGCCGGAGGAGGGGCCGGGCCTGGCCTGGGCCGGGTCGGGCCGCGGGACCCCGACGCCGGTTCTCGGTCACTCCCGAGGCGTTGCGGGGCCGCCGGCGTCCGCGGGGCCCCCCGGGAGGAGGAGGCGGCGGCGGCGGCCGGCAGCGGCACAGGCCGGGTCTCTCCCGCCGGGGCCGCGGCCCTGCGGGAGGGCTGGGGGGGAGAAGGCCTGGCCAAGCCCTTGAAGTAGCGATAAGTTTGTGGGCAGAGCACCTGGGAGGCGGGATCGCCTTAGCGACGGCGGGCTCGGGAGGGTGGTCGGCCGGGGGGAGTTGGGAGGGAGGATTTGGGGGCGAGAAATACGGCTGGGAAGGGAGAGGTCTGCGGAAGGGCAGGCCCGCCGCACGGCCAGGGCCCGAGTGCCACATCCGAGGATGTTGAAGCATCAGTGTGCTTCATTATCTTATTAAGGATTTTGATGTGGCCTTTTAAAAACCTGATCGCGAGAGTGGCGAGGGACACCTCTCTGCGATAAAACTGCTGCACACAGGCATGCTGCAGTCGTGTGTTTTTCCAGATGCCGTCTTTGCCGGGCCACAGTACCCGGCTTTGCAGTGAGGCTCAGTAACGGGGCTTTTCTTTCAGCCTCGCCTCACGGAACTGCGAGGTGGTGGGAGCTTTTCTTCCCCCACCCTCCAACTGATCCCGTGATTGTGAAGACTGTTCAGGAGTATTACAAAAAGAAATCTAATCATCGGTGAGCCACTCGTATCATTTAGCAAGACTGGACAGTGCCCTAATACATAGGAGGAAATACTATTTTGGGAATTGCATGGAACAGCTCTGGTTTTGAGCAGAGTCCACATCTTGCTAGTGGATTTTCTGAGGAGTCAGTTCCTGTTTTCTGATCTGTACAGTTAATACAAAAACAGTAGATCCCAAAAATCTCTGCCTCCATCTCCAATATACCTCCGTATTAAATTTTACATACGTGTCACATCAGAGGAATTAAAGCATTTTTCAGATGACAACTCCCTAAAACATTTTTTCAGAGTGTGGGTCTTTAGTTAAGCCTGCTGACACCTGCTGTAAGGTGTCTATGAAAGGCATCTAGAAATACCACGATTCCTCATTTGCAGAGCAGACAGTAAAAACTAGAAAGTCAGTTCAGAGAGTGCACAGCACCAGATGCTGTATATGGTGCCTTTTGTGTAGTAATGCAGAGCTTCTCCAAGTCAAGCTTCAAGCAGGTTGCTGCTGATGCAGTGCAGTACTAGGCAGAGGCCCATTTCTGTTTCAAAACAGGCATAAAGACAGGGCGACCGCTTCCTGTCAGGGCCAGTTAATTCATGTGCAACACAAAACTGTTGTGGCTATGCTACCTTTTATTCCAGCGCTATTTTGATCAGTGTTAGCTTAAACATGTCCACACCTTGCTGCACTGCACAGTGTGGACATGACAAGGTAAGTGAGGAGCAGAGTCTCCCTATACTCGAGACACTTCTGAGCCACTGTAACTAGAAACTTGGCAGGAACTGGAGTGCAGAGTTGCAGGAGGCACAGTGCCGGTGGCTGAGGTGAGCAGAATGTGAGCAGCAGGCAGTTGGCTGGAGCTCGAGGGGCTGCAAAAGTATTATGGGACAGTCAGTGCTTTGCCTCTTTCCCTGGCAGATTGGCTCTCAGACCCAGCATGGCTTCCTTGCATTTCCAGGGAAGTGGCTACACAAAGAATGGGAAGGGCAAGAACATCCAGGTGGTGGTGTGGTGCAGGCCTTTTAATGCCTCAGGATGTAAATCAAGGGCCTATGGTTTTGTAGACCGTGATCAAGCAAGAAAAGAAGTTAGAATCTGCACTGGAGGAGTCATGGACTACTGATATGTACCAGAGTGTTGTCGCATTTTGGATGAAGTTATTAGGTGTACAACTGTATAGTGATCATTTATGACCAAACTGGTACTGGAAAGACCTTCACAATTTAAGGGGAGCCCCAGTGAAGAACATGCTTGGGAAGACAATTTGCTACCACATACAATACATTGTATCGAATATTAGAAAAACTCACAGAGATTGATACTGAATTTTTTTGTAAAATTCTTTCTTCTGGAAATCTGTAACGAAGAGCTTTTCGATCTTCCGAATCCTATTCCCAGTGCTGGAGAAGGACTGCAGATGTTTGATGATCCCATAAACAAGACAGGTTTAAGTGTGAAAGGCTTGGAAGAAATACCTGTACAGAACAAAAATGAAGCCTACCAAATCTTGGGAAGAGGTGCAGCAAAAAGAACTACTGCAGCTACTTACATGAATGCATATTCCAGTTGATACTACTCTGTCTTCAGTTACCATCCATATGAAAGAAACTAGAACAAATGGACAAGAGTTTGTTAGAACTAGGAAGATAAAATTGGTTGATCTTGCAGGAAGTGAAAACACTTTGGTTTGGGGCAGTTGATA